>NC_091120.1:175054487-175094487 GCF_040183065.1 Periplaneta americana | reverse complement strand
TAAGTGCAGTGCGATCGCCTCATCGGATTCCCCTATCAGCTGTTTAAAACATGACGTCATACGATATTGACATTACTGAAAGCAAAGGAGTTGAGGTTAGGTCTATTAATTACGTCTGTTAGCGAATAAGAATTTGTAATTGCTTCATGCGTCTTAATTGAAGAGGAAGAAACAAAAGAAATATTGGTAATATAATATATTTGCAAGAAATGACTTGATTACTGTAATGGGAACGCCTCAAATTATATAATTCTTCGCAATTTTCTACACGCGAAATAAGTTTTCCGCGCGACACTGAACATGGCACAACATAATAGTAACAGTTGACCAATTAAAATTGATTTATTAAAGAAGGCCATGATCGCACGCATCGGAAAAGTTGCCCATCCGAGAAACGTGGATGGATTTGCCGAGAGGCGATGCGTCCGATAGGATGTAGTGAACGCGGTTACATAACAATTACAGCAAAGATAGTCTTTTTCCGATTCGTCCGATGCGTGCGATACGATGTAGTGAACGCTTACCTTTAGGCCTACCTTTAGAAACATGTCCCCCGAAAATATCTTTATTAAATGATTATATTCCGATATACTGTACCACGATCAAGCTATAACGCGAGGATGTCCCCCTAACCCCGTTATATGGAGATTCTATCGTTTTGAATAGTCCTAATTTAGGCCTATTGCAAGCTAGTCAGAACACCAGACACTTCATTTACACGAACACTTAAAATATTCTGAGTAGGTGCACAAATTGTCTCTATCTTACTGAAATCGTAAGAAGATGACATGCATTTGTAATTTACCATGTTACGAATCCATCTATTGGCCTGACCCTGGGGATCAATGAAGAGAGGCCACCGTTTGGAATGCATTACTAGCACAGCATTCTCAGTAGATAAGAAGTCACGGGGCAAACCATCAAGTTGCCACTGTCGTATCAATACTGCCTCCCCGAGAGTTGTTACTGGACTGCAGCCAGTAGTATGTGGCACTTCCTTTTCCTTCAGAACTGATGACCACTCTTTCAGCAAGCTACGTCGATACCGATCTGTGAAAGGGGCCAAATAAGCCACTGCACCTGCAATAAATGTTATTTCAGCTTGTATTTAATATCTTACAAAGTTCAATTTATTCTCACAAGAAACAACTAATTACACTCACAAAGTGAAAACACTGCTGCATGAAGATTTCAATTTATTTCTTGTTAATGCATTAATTACATTTGTTACGTTTAATGGAATTTTACTGCAGTCCATCGAGCCATCTACAGCAGATCAGAAAATTGGTAGGCCGCGTATCAGATAGGAAGCCACCACTAAACGAGGATGCGTGATCTCGGAAGTTAAATGGCTTAAAACTTATACCTGTTTTTTTTAAGATGGGACATGACAGTTAAGCGGCCGAGCTTGAACTGAAGTCCTATGTTGCCAATATGAACTACCACGTTGTCAGCTGATGGGATTAACGTTACATGGCTGACGTTAAAACATTCATTGACAATTCGCGGGTGCTCGTGTAAAGGGGGTTAAGTCAAATTGTAAGGTATGTAATTCTCTGCTTTGGTACTGAATAAAACCTCTTTGTCACAAAATACGGAGTACTGTAACTGCATCATGGATGAAAGAATGATTTAACCCCTTTAACACAAGAAAAAAGTAATTGTGGAGAGTTGAAATCTGTACTTATCCCAGTTTAGTGAAATCATACTTAACCCCCTTTACACGAGCACCCACGAATTTACGCGAAGGTAAAAAAAAAACAATACAAACATCAACAAAGGATGAAAGACGAAACGTATCAATGCTAACAATGTGTGCACAATGAATGTCGCCAAGAGAGCCATTGAGTACTCATCACGTGGGAACTGCAACTTTGGTAACTCAACCGCTGTTAGCATGACAACAGGTCTACCATGCTATGTGACATTCAGTTGTTTTTTTTTCCGATCGCAGCGCTGTCATGTCCTATCTTATAAAAAAACATATAGGTATTTGTAACAAAACCTTCGGTACACATCTTGCTCACAGAATATGTTGTATGTGATATTCATTTTCTCTTACACACATTCCACATCTTCTTAAGAAATTGTCATTAGAAAATCGATTTGGAAACTATTTCTTCGTTATTTGTTTTCGTAATATGCAATTACAAAAGCTAGCCTGCGATTGTGATCTTGAGGCTGTATGCACGGCAATTAATTAAATACTGGCGCTAAACTGGAGAATTTGCTACGTTCCAATACTGGAATTCTGTACGAATTATTTAAATAATTTTGTTGCCAATTCTACAGGTGCTTTACAAATTCTTGTCTCCTGTGCTGAACGTCTCAGAGTCAGAGACTTGCAAGGACTACGCTCCAAGGCCGCTTCAAATTCATCATTTTTTCCTCCGTAAGAACACGGAGCTTTTGTCTTCTTTTTCTATCTTTTAAAGAGCCTGCTTCACTGAATCTATTAAATACCTTAATCTCAATAGTGTATAATCTTTGACAAAAAAAAAAAAGAAAGAATATTAATAATGACTGGCTGTCATACGCCAAGTCCCCTTCGGAAGACTAGGCCTAGTTGATTTCGTGAGAACTTAAGTGTACATGTGAACGAATTCTTATGCAAGACTCTGCTCTGTTTTTCATTTGCTTTGTTTGTTGGTTACTTTTTCTGTCTGTTTATAGATCAAGTGTTATACAAATAATCTATAACAAATATTGTATATAGGTACAAAATAAACATCTTTTCTTAATCGTGTGAACCAAGCGCTGTTCGAAGTGGACTTAAGTTCAAGCTACAAAAAATCGGCCATTGTTTATATCTAGGACTGTACATATATGTAGAGGGTATCTACTGACCTGTGGATATTTACGTCTAAATTTTCGCGGATTGCACCACACGACACAGATTTTAATTTTTCATAGCTGAGCAACTATAAAATGATGAAACATTGAGGACAAACCCATGAACGTTTCACTGTCGAAAATAAAATAATGGAATTTCGTGATCGACGAATGTACGATACAGCGATATTCGTAAAAAAATTGAGTTTTACGCAAAAATTGGTCAAATTCGCAGAGAAAGAGGGAACGAACAAAATTTGCGACAAACCGTGAGCGTAAAATGTGTCTAAAGAACGAGTCTTGTGCATACCTACAAAAAACTTAACTCTCTGACTCAATTAGCAGAGATTTAGGAAAAAATCATTCGCGAAAATCGGGTGTCCCTACCATAACAGTAGAATTCAGAGAGTTGGATTTCTTTTCAGTGGCCTCAAAGTAGTTTCCTGTAGTTCTCAACTTGGTGCTGTTGTTGCACAAAGAGCATATTTTCCTTCAAGCTCGTCGAATGGTTTCCTTGTTTCTGCACAGATGGTTAGAAATAATTCCAAGCGTTGCAAATTGGTACCTTCTCAATCAACTCTGTGGTTCGTATTATTGTTGCTGGGTCAGAATTTTCATCTTGCAATGGTTCTCTGAAATGTTGAAAACTGTTATGCCACTCAAAAACACGTGTAAAAGACAGACAATTTTCTCCGTTTACTTGCTTCGTCCTTCTGAACATTTCTGTGGTACTTTTGCGCAGCTGAACACAAAAATGTTATTCGCTCTTTTTTTATTTGTGCGACAACACACACACAAGAACACCCACGCACACACACACACACACACACACACACACACACACACACAAGAGAGTCGTGTAGTTGAGATCACACATCATTCTCAATTGGAGGCAATGTATGATGTCCTTCAGTCTAAGACTCCTGTCGATTCATATTCACTTCTGGTAGATGGCAGCAGCAATCAATACCGCATAACAGTCGAAATACACACCGTCCAGACTCACATACCTGCTCACCAGAGAACCCTACCTGATCGAAGATCTACGACACTCCCTGCTGCTGCCAACTACGGAGGCCTACGAGAATCTACTAATCGAGATCCTGCAGAAGAGGAAGGAAGTAGAAGAGGAATTTTACACCACCAGTGCCATGACCGACAGAAGCTGGGAAGGAGCTAATCAGCAAATGAGGAACGTTGTTACCAGGCTGGCGGTACACGGATTCCACCATAAAGTGTGCGGCATAGATAGATTCCATGAAGTATCTGAAAACTGCATATGCAAACTGTGTGGTGAAAAATGTGGCAAATATCACGTTCTGAACTGCAAGAAGAATGCCAAAACCGTGACTGAACTCAGTATAGACTAACTATTCTGCACACTTGTGCGCATTTCCTATTATTATTCTGTCCCGTTTTCCAATTGCCACATTATGTAGACCTAGTCAGATTAAAGGAATAGTGTGAAGAACTTGTATTGTTTGAGATACGTTGCCTTCAGGTATAATTCTTGGCGCGAATTGTTTTGTTTTTGTTTCTTTTTTGTATGTCATTTAGTATTAAGTTGTATGTAATATAATATTGTATAATCCATACTGTTTTTCACTTTCAATGTATGGGCCATTCCATATGAAATCGATCAGTAAAAAACCTCGCATTTTTTTATACTCTAATTTTTTCCCTATTTATACAAGGTGCTGAGGAGAGTGCATTTTCAAAAATATACTATCGAAAGTCAAACGGTTTTCGTATTGTTGAGAGACAAATTTAGCGTATTTTATAAAAACAAGCCTCTTTCAGAGCTCAGAACTTTAGAACCATTTACTGCAGAACATTGAGCGGGAGCTCATTTTGAAGCTCACATTTGGTAGGTTATGTTAAGAAGTAATCCTTATTTTTATTGTACACAGAGATACAGATAATCTGATTTTACTTACTTTTAGGCTTTTTGCTAATTTTGTAAAAATGTAAAAAAATATTGAGAAAAAACCTTGCATTATTAAGAGGGATTTGGCATTGTTTGCTTAGTTGTATGGCAATAAGTTTCGAGGGTATTAAATAGATTATTTTCACACGCCTGGACTTGAACGGCGCAGTACCGCACGCACTTGCCGAGAGCTGAAGATAAGCGAGCGTTGGGCGTCATTTTATTCCTGTGATTATGAAAACTTTTGATAAAGCTAGCCCAGCTATGCGCTACTAGACGAAACATCACGTGTTTATCTCCTGGCCTTGCTTGTCTCGGCTAACTCCCGTCTCACAGTCAGCTGGTTAGTTCATGCGCGTACTATTTATTTTCTTTATTTGATATTTTCAATACTTTCTTATCAACATACCATCAGTAAAAAATATGTGTTTATTTGTAGTTTCAATGCGGAATCTAACTATATATTTTTAAAATATTTTTTCGTGGGCAAAGGCGTCTTAATGAGGAAAAATCTAAATTTCTCCATTTCCATAAAAAGTAAGAAAATCTGTTTATATGTCAATATAAACTTTAATTTCTCAGAATCAAAATAAACCATGATTTTGATTATTGGGTGAAAGGGTTTCGGAGCCATAACAGTTTAAAGTTGCTAATTTTATGAAAATACGATACATTTAGATATTATTAATTTAAACACTATTAAGTTCTGATGCCTCAAACTTTGCACAAAGCATTGTATCACAGTTCTCTACGTACAAAAAAAGTTTAATTGTATTTAGAAATTGTAAGGCCAATTTTCTCTATATTTCGGTCGATTTGAGATGGAATAGCTCGTATAATAATTTTATTAAAGGAATTGTAGTTATGCATACGAAGCTTATTAGAATTAAGTTTATTTGTATTATATTGTATGTTATATAATTTACTTTTGTACTGACAATGCCATGAATGTAATTCTATCAGTTAATAATGATCTAATCTAATCTAATCTAATCTAATCTAATCTAATCTAATCTAATCTAATCTAATCTAATCTATACCTGCACTTATCAGAATATCCCCGACCAAGTTATGTATAGCAACTTTATAAGTTTCAACAGATTCCACCCAGCGCTCCCTTTCATCAGCCAGTCCCGTGACCAGTAGCACAGCACGGTCCATCCTATCTTCACACAGCTTCATATTTGCTTCCAGATCGGCCTTGCGTTGTACCGTAGTATTAAGTTCTTGCTCAAGTTTAGTGAGGCGGTCTTGCACCTGTAATATTAGAACTTTAAGCCGAAGTGGTATATAACTTCAAAATGGGTCATAATCCTGTCATCTATCCGCAATATGCGGAACCCGAATCACGCAAGTGAAGTGGATAGGCATTAGATACACACACATATTGCACATTTATTACATACTATAATAAATATGATTTGAAATAATTTTAAGATTCTTAGTAGGCCTAATTCATTTGTAGTTTGAATTACTTTTTATTGCCTTTTGACACAGATATAAGATATATTCTGCTAATGGGTTTCCTAAGTATTTTAAGGTGGACACTTGTTCGGTAATTTATTTTTCAATTTAAATTTGATGATGTGCTGAATCATTGTTAAACGGGCTGTTTTTGCCTATGTCACTTTTCGAATTGCGCCATACTAGACGAAACCTGTTTCCAGACAGGTGTACACCCCTTATATTACGTAGTCAAGAGTTTCCCTTTTATTTCTGTCAAAATTAAATTCTTTGTTAGAATGGATAGCAATTTCCTGTACGGAGAAATTAATTTTATTTTCGGATTCAAGAAAAAGTATGGTACCATAATTTTATTCTTACTTAAAGCCAAAATGTCGAGTATCTTCTACAAGGAATTACTTTGTAACATTTTTCTTTATTTTGGGTTAGCAATTACCTTATTTACTACAATAAAACTTCGTTATTGCACATTTGAAAAATAACCTATAACTGGGTTCTCCAGTAATCTGGGCCAGTAGGGTACAGGGAAGAGATGTAAGTGGTAAATCGATGTTACAGAACTGAAACATGATTAACAATAAACGGGCCCGGGTTCAAATCCTAGTTGGGACAAGTTAAGGCTGGTTCACAATAAACCGGGAATGGAAACGACAACGAGAACGAGAACGAGAACGGAAATATTGTTAAAATAAATGTATTTAAATGTGAGCATTCACAATTAACTGTTGTGAACGCTCACATTTAAATACATTTATTTTAACATTATTTCCGTTCTCGTTGTCGTTTCTATTCCCAGTTTATTGTGAACCAGCCTTTACCTGGTTGAGGTTCTTTTTCCGGGGTTTTCCCTCAACCCATTAAGATCAAATGCCGAGTAACTTTCGACGCTGGATCCTGGACTCATTTCGCTGGCATTATCACATTTATCTCATTCAGAAGTTATATGACCATAGCAGATGAAAAAGCGTCGTAAAATAACCAATACAATATTTTCAAAAGTTGTCCCAGACATCTATTTTTATTCACTACTTCCAACTTTAAGTGCATTTTGTGTCACTCTTTGATGCTTTTGATAATTTTTCTCTCCTTTACCAAAATAAATGCTGCAAATTCTGTATATACTGTATTTTTGTGCAAGTTCTAATAACATGCCGATTATGATTTTTGAAAGCTCTCTTAGGACATGATTTGATTATTAAAATAGATAAAATAAATTAATCTATTTTTTTAACTTTATCAACATCTCCATGTTAATTTTAAAAAATCCCAAATTTTATCATAGTTTGAGTCCTTACTTGAGTGATGAATACACTTACAGAAGAACAATCATGTTATGGACACCATCCTCTTGCATAAGATACGGTTTAAAGTTTTTTGAATTCTATTTTGTGACGGTTGCTTTCTTTCTGGAACGAATTTTCTCTTTGGAGGTACAGTGGTTGTAGGAAAATTTGAAGAAAATTCCGGAATGTTTCCAGTCTTGTCCAGCATGTATTGAATTCTGGAACACTCCTGCGACGCTGTATTCGTAAAAATTGTGAAGGGTGAACCTTTTCAGTCCTTCATAGTAATAATTTCAGGTGTTGTATACTATGAACTCTGTTATAATTTTATTACAGACTGAATTAGAGAATCTTTGCAAGACAAAAACAATATTATCAGCACATACAGAGTTCTCAGCATATAACGTACAGAAACGTTGCCTCTCACAGAGCCTCTGTTACACGAGCCGAAGTTCAATGGCATTTGTTGGGCGTTGCATGCATGCAATTCGCATAGGCTATTGTGTGCTTCTGAAGGGATTACTCATTCGTGTGTGATGTAATGTAATACAAACTGTTGTGTTTTTCAGATTGTTAGAGAATAGTATATAGCATATTGCAGCGAGTTTGTATAGTTTTAAGTTATACAGAAGTGGAAGAAAATAATCTGACAAGTAATTTCGAACATTTCTAAACAAAAGATTAGTCGAGTATTTCAGAACAACCTTCGGAGATGTCAAAAATGTATTGAAGCAGGAGGAGGACACTTTGAACATAACTTGTGACTCAGGTAAGTTGCACTTGTATTCATTTTTAAGTTTTTATAAACATTTTCCTCACTAAACAGGTTTTATAAACTAAAGTTACTACCGTAAAAACGGCGGCCGATTTCACGGTAACTGTGTGAGGCGTAAAATAAAGAAACAAAGATTTATGCAGACACTAAACCAGTTACTTATCCAACTATCACAATTGCAATACACTGTATATAAATAATGTTGCGTCTTTATTCTTATGGCGTTACTTAAAATTTGCTGAAAAAATAAAGGAATCTACAACTCATTTTCATAATGTGAACTTTTGGAGAGTAAAGAGAGGGTAAACTTTAAACAAAGAGACTAAACAGATAATATAACAGGATCTATTCATCATTTTTTGGTTTACAAGCGGTTAGCTTTGTGACCCACGTGGAGTCAATAATTAAATGTCGTTTGAAAATGAAGACATTGTTATTAGAAGCGAGTTACATCTGATTGGTGCGGTAAATTTGAGACAACCTGCCTTGTGATAGATACATTTATTGAAACGGATAATGTCAAACGTCAAAGAACGTAGAAACAATCAAAATCAACAAGTAAATACAAAGAAACCACACTTTTGATGCCGGTTGTAAACGAATTGACTGAGATAACCAGGACTACATACATGCAGAGGCGTCAAAATGGGTGGGTGAATTGAACGACGGCCCAGTATCTCGGGTTCCATGAAGAGCTGTACCAAGAACATCAAGAGTGAACACAGAGAAAAATAGATGGAAAAGATTGGCATATGAAAACAGTGAAGACTATAACATTAAATTTTTCCAAGTTTGAGTTAAATGTCATAATTTGAATGAAGAACACAGATGTGAAAGCAACCTTTCTTCTTTAAGGGGTCTCGCAGCAGCAAACCAATTTTATTGTAAGTATAGCGGGGTTGGTACAGCGTGATTTACCATGGTGATACTTTTGACGCCACGACGCTAGCGAATGTGTGGCTGAAAAATTCTCTAGCTAATGAACGTTTACACGGTGTTGGTGAAAAGTATGAAGTTGCGAGCGTTAATAGCGTCTTGAGTGTCATGGCGTCAGAGGAGGATGTAATCCGAGCTACTGTTACTCTTTATGCGGAGAGTCTGAAACTCAGGTGCTATATAGTGCGCTGGTTTTATATCCAGAACACAAATATGAGAATTTATTGTGGCAACCCTGCTAGAAACTTCTCGTTGCCTCGGGATTCGAGCACGCGTCCGGCAGAAGGGAGGGCGCGCAGGAGGCGCGAGAGACGACGCGAGCTCCGCGGGGTACTGAGCGCGACGTAGAGAGGAGAGGGGAGACGACGACATGCTGGGCCGCTGCAGAGAGGGGGAAGAAAAGCGACTGCGACTGAGGGGAGAAATCCGGAGAAGTCTCGAGAAGCGCCATCCTCTCTGCATCTGTAGAAATTTCGAGCATCGAAGCAACGAGAAAATGTGATTTTTCAATAAATAGAAGACGCGAAGAAGATCCAGCCAGTTTAGTTTGGACAGCAAGCCAGTCAGTTTTTGTGAAGCAGCCTTCGAGACCGGGGTTCGACTTGAGTGAGTTTGTAAAGCAGCAGTGAGCGTCCAGGCGGAAGCAACGCGGCCGGAAGTCTTGAGTTCGAGTGCAGTGGACTGTCTCTGGAAGTCTTGGGTTCGATATACTGTGAACTTGAGTGAATGAGCTAGAAGAACTAGCCAAGGCAAACGAACTGTGAACTGAGAACTGACAGTTTTGTTTTGTAAATAGTGCTTTGTGAATATTGGTTGAGATTAGGAGTACATTGTTGTTCTTAATAATCCAAGTGAATTGTTGTCGTCTGTGGAGTGCAATAACGAATACTGTGTTGCTGTGTGGAGTGAAATACCCATTGTTGACGGGAGTCTTTTAAATTCAGTTATAGAAAGTCATTCTTGTTGTAATAAAAGTAACATTATTGTTGTGAATTAAAAGTCACATTATTTATACAGACCTATCTTTAAAGAATTTACTACTGTACATAAATTCCATGAAAATTACTGAAATATGGTACTTGGTTTTTCCTTAAACATCTCAGGGAGAATTGCAGCCCTTATGGGCGAGCATTGAACAGCCATTGCTTATTTCATTCTGTTCATTAGACGCACTTAAATCTTACAGCAAATTATATTTATTTATCCCAGTTCCATTACTCTAATTCACGCAATCATAAGGATTTCCTAAAATCCCTTGTCACTTTTTTGTGATGAGAAAGATAAGGATTAACTTTACCATTTTCATGTTGTCTTTTGCGGCTTTGAGAATCGCTTCAGTCTTAGCCTGATCGTCTCTGGCCGCAGCTAGGGCAGCTTTCTTGGGCGCTACTGACTTGTTGACGAAGTAATACTTATACATGGCATGCACCCACATGCACAGTGAAGTGCACGCTTTGGATACCTGCAACACAAACAGAAAGAATTTCACTACAGTGATCAAAAGTGTAAACCTAGCGAAACGAAAATTAATAACTTCGCTTCTAATTGATGCGTGATAAACAGGGGTGTACTTCATACCTGGCGGGCCCTAGCGGCTCCGGGCAATTTTTTCGAGACCAGGTGGCAACAATGCACTTTTTATGATTTTCATATACAGTCAATATAATTGATAGATATTTATTATTAACATTATTAGATACAACAAACCATCTTTAAATTATACAGGGTGATTCATGAAGGATTTACCGTCACTTACGGAGCTTATTTCTGAAGACAGTCAGAGCAAAAAAATACCATATAAACATTTGTCCTAATCACAATATTTTCAAAGTTACATTCATTTGAAGTTGTTAGTAAAATTTCTTTTTTCTTTAGTTTTAAGGGTAAAAGAAATATTACAAATAGAGAATGAACCATTCAGAAGTGTCATTTCTTTAATTGGATAATGTTCTGAAGCTAAACATGTGTTGTTAATTGCTTTGTACAGATTTTATTTTTCAATTTTTAACTAAAAATGACATCATTCTAACGCACTTGTCACAAAATTGTTACAAATCATACGACTTTAGGAACTTGGATTCTTTACAATTTAATTATGCATCCTAATGTACACAGTCTTAAAGAATTTGCAAGAGTGGCATGATTTGTAAGAATTGTTTGATAAGTGCGTAAGAAAATGTAATTTTGTAGTAAAAAAATCTGTATTAAGCAAATATGGAATTCACAACATATTTTTAGCTTCACAATACTAGCTAATTAAAGAAATGATACTCCTGAATAGTTCATTCTTTATCTGTAATATTACTTTACCCTTAAAACTAAAGAATAATGGTATTTTACAAACAACTTCAAATTAGTGTAATTCTGATGTTGAGATTAGGACAAATGTTTATATGACTTTTTTGCTCAGAATGTCTTCGGAAATAAGCTCCGTAAGGAGGTAAATCCTCATGAATCACCCTGTATATTATTAAGACTATTAATTGGTACTGAAAATGCATTACTATAGTAAAATTTTGTACTCATAAAAATACATATTTCATTCATATTTAAACAATTTCATAGTGAGGTTTACTCCGCAGACATAACAACCTCTGTAGATTCGAACCCATGTATTTTCGTCTGACATTCCATAAGTATTCCTGCGGAAATGGTGGTGGTTGTGGTGGATGTAGACAACTACTACCGGTACTTCCGAAATTACAGAACCAGGGCACTTTTTTGTTTAGAAGTACACCATTGGTGATAATATAATAAAAGCACATTCCTTATACAGACTGAACAAGAAGTCGCACACCATAGAAATAAAGGATTTCAATAGATTAGAGAGTATAGACTCATAATATGTTATTAACAGACAGCGAATTTTCGCTCCCGATGCTGAACGTTAGATGTAGGCCTACGTCAGTTGCAAGGAAGTTATTGAACATGTAGGAATCGAAAATCCGCTGTCTGGTTATTGATAAAGCTCTAAACTTCTGTTCCGTGAGCATGGCTGAGGCAACAGGCCCAGCGTAAACAAACTAACGCAATAATTTTGAATTACAGTCGTGTCTACAGTGATTTTATTCAACCTGGCATGATACCATAAGGTTTTTTAAGCGGTGACCACATTTTCATTAGACCCGACTGTACTTCCGTGTCGCAACCGCGTATTTGTTTGTACTGAACTCGTGTTCCTAGCTACGTAGATAGGGCATAAGGTATAGGAAATTCCGAGCTTAAGTTATTATATTAGTTATTTAAGGTAAAGTATGTTCGAAATGGTCGGCTCTCATTAAAAAAATTTCCAATTCTGTAGCTGTCCGATTCTAAAACACGCTGAAGCGTTTCTTTCGTAATTTTACTGCATTCAAATATGATTCTTTCTTTAAGGTCTGAATGTTTTTTGGACGCTTATGGTAGATACCAGGCTTTAAATGGCTCCAGGAAGGAACCTAGACGCATGAACAAACTTTACCTTATACGTCCAACTTGAAAACGGTTTCTCTTTTAATTCTACAAATAATGACCTCAATGTTCTCTTAGTATGAACTATTTTACGCAAAATTAATATGTAACACATATATGAACTTTTGATTAAACTAACACTCAACAGAGCAGCGCTTTCAGAGAACACCAATATAGCGCGAAGTAATATTGTGACGGAAGGCTAGCCTCATTTCGTACGAAGATGTAATGAATCCATACCCCTTCCCCGGTCTCCCCTCAAGCTTGCGAGTCAAGGACGTAGCCATGCCTTAATAGGCTTTTGCCACAAGACTTTCGGTTAGCACTGCTCTCTCCATTCTGGAATGACTGACAACAGTGAACTTAATAGCCTATATGGAAGGATCGGAGTGCAACCAAATGTTACGATATATCGTTATTACGAACTTATAGGCCTACTGTTACTAGGGATAATAATTTTTTTCGATAGCCTAAGCCTCAATAGTCTCTTAAAAGATTCACCACTGTCAGTGACAACGCTTTTTAGTTCTTTTAAGCATTCTGATTATTGTACTGTGTTTTGTGAAGGATTTTAGATAAGGGCGCAAATAGTCATAATAGCTGACGCGCCCTTTTTAAACCCCACTAACTAGCTAACTAACTGACTGACTGACTGACTGTCTATCTGTCTGTCTAACTAACTAACTAACTAACTAACTAACTAACTAACTAACTAACTAACTAACTAACTAACTAACTAACTAACTAACTAACTAACTAACTAACTAACTAACTAACTAACTAACTAACTAACTAACTAACTAACTAACTAACTAACTAACTTCACCATTGTATTTAATATCAATTGTTGTTCTGATGTTTGTTCTATTTTGAAAGAGCCACATTTTAGAGTTCTTTGCTTAAATGTTTTTTCAGTTACATTTTATGAACATATTTATGGTTCTACTGTAGGCCAGAGCGCATTCAGTTTCACTTAATTCGACATCCTCCTCAGTCCCATACTTGGAGAAACTTCGACGCAATAGCAGAGTGTGGAATAAAAGAAAAGACACTGAGTCAACAGGCTGTTCCTGACAGCACATTTAAACTGAAACACAGTTAAATTGTTGCCCTAATACTCAATGCAGATTACCTTATTAAACTCGCTTCAATCCTTTATAACTAAACTCAAAGTTAATACACTGAATAGATTTATATAATCACGCAGCTTGTAAAACCCCTAAAACGAAATTTAATTAATCCAATTTAATGTATCTAGTTATATCGTATTTATTTACTGTAAACCTCTGGTAAATGAATCGGTACCGTTGAATAAAATCGCTACATTTTAATTTCTAAAACAAGCCTTTACTTTGAAATGCAAAATGTAAAAACTGTTTACGTGGATTAAAATGCCGATCGTTGGGAGAGGGATACTTTACAAAGCTATAGACAGAATTCATTCAATTTCTCCAATGCGGGTTTATTGCATTCTATTTACATGCTCCCGTTCCTGTATTGTTTGAAATCGAAACAGGTTCAGATAGATAGATAGATAGATAGATAGATAGATAGATAGATAGATAGATAGATAGATAGATAGATAGATAGATAGATAGATAGATAGATAGATAGATAGATAGATAGATAGATAGATAGATAGATAGATAGATAGATAGAGAGATAGGTAGATATATAAATAAATAAAGTAAATAAATAAATATTACCTTAAACTCTCCAGCAATAGCCTATCCTTAATATTTGCGCCGTTTTCTAGGCGATAAATATTTACTTAGTCAATACAGGTGTGATCGTGTTTGTGATACGATGCTTTACCGGTACGCGGAGAATTGGATTCTCGTCACAACAGACCACGTTGTACTCTTTTTGCTTTCTTTACACTCAAACACATTACTAAACAAAGATCATTTGAGAGTAAAAGAGGAAAGCGTGGCTTCAAAAACGCAAGTTTCATTTGAAGATTTATTTGATCGTCGTAATGAAGTCGAACAAGAGGAAACAGAAAATATTACTTGCGTTTCAACATAAAAAATGTTCCCTTTATTATGTACGAAATTTCTGCAGTAATGTGATTAATTCGCAACAAAATGGAAGATATAATATTTTTATCACATATTTTTTTTTCAAAGAAAACTCGAAATTCTAACCATGTTTCCCTGAAAGGATAAGTTCGTAGGAACTGTGGCTTCTCAGGTAACTTCCTACGGGTTATACATTCCTAAGTAAACCATATTAAAAACGAAGAAATCATTTCGGGACACGTTCTACATTTGAGTTATTACCTACAGTATATATTTACCTCTGACTGAGGATCTGGATGTTAGGGCTACATGTATTATCAGGCAGTACATATCACGTGACGATATGACATGTCCCAGGAAGAACAATTGTTGCTTACATTTAAAGTCTGATGTTACCAGTCAGCGATGTAGGCACTGGAGAGGGAAAGGAACTGTCCACTCTTTCCTCATTATCTCCTGGTTATGAGCAAATGCTGTGTCACTATCGGTGCTGGATCCCGGACTCATTTCACCATATTATCAACTTCATTCAGACGCTAAATAACCTGAGATTTGATACAGGGTCGTAAAATAACCAATTAAAATTATCTCCTGGCTTAGTTGCCTCATGAGCGATGCCTTATTGGTGTAACTTAAGAGGTTCCAACCGCTCTATATTGGACCAGGTTAACTTTCCTCCTCAAAAGATGCACTCAACATTATATTAATTTTTCTAAACCCGAGCAATTCCGACAAGAAATATCCACATACACTCACTAGCAAAAAAAAAAAAAAAATTATAATAATAAAAGTAAAATGATCATCGGAGTTGTCACTCCTTCATAGCGAAGGAGCGGGCTCATGACAACTTGGTGCGAACTTTCATAAGCAGTGCCAGAGGGCGGAACAGGAATGGCGGATATCTGTCGTCAAGGCGACGTCACGTTCAACAGCACAGCTGGAAGACTTGACTCTAAAATTAGTGAAGCCTAAACCAAACACCTAAGTAGGCGATATGCGATACGTGCAAAATTTTCGAAAATCGTACATCGTAACTCAATGAAACGGAATGCGTCGTATAATTAAAAAAAATTGCTAAGTAAAGATTTCGTCTCTCGACAGAATTGAACCCTAGGTATACAGTCTCATTTACTGTATTTAATTTATGAATGATTGTTATCCCATAAGGCTTTAGTTTTAACAGTTTCGTCGCTTTGCAAGCTGATGTCCTGGCTGTAGCTGCGTGTTGAGCTAACTTTCTTAAGAATTCCGTGGAAGATTGTTTTAGCCTACCCCATGTCATCCAGTTTTTCTTAAATTAGAACGCGATTTATGAATCATTTTAATTTTAAAATGAGAATGTTTCACTTTTTAAAACGAAATTCTGGACTGTTGAAATAGATGGTTGTTGAATGCCAGGATATTTCCGTGGGAATATAGCACGGCATGTTTTACGGTTTCTTAGCTATTCAAATTAAGATTCACTGTTCTAATATGTACTTGGGCCACGGACTTCCTCCTCCTCCTCTCTTCTCTCTACTATTCCTACTTGCTTGGCAATTACGCCAGGCTCTTTCTTCTCTCCATTAATAATAAATTACTGTCAATATTTTAGTAAAACCTAAAACTTTTAAGAAGGGAATTAAATATAAGTTACTGTAAATTCAAAGGGTTAACGGCTTCGAAGCTGAGTACGTCGTTTAAAATGAAGTGCACTGGTACAACAATTAACATGGGGGCATGAGATAATTACTCTTCTTGCCATTAAAATTTCACTTTGATTCAAATGTTCCCCTATTTAATATATATATATATATATATATATATATATATATATACATACATATATATACATACACGTGTACTGTAATGACTCCAACTGAAATGAACTGCAATAAATGGAAGTCAGCTGCATAGGCCTACTATTTCTTTAACCTTGACGTCCCTTTAGTCTGCGTTATCTGTCCATACTACATTACGTAATATAAAACGTTCCGACTTTCGATCCAGAGGAAATGTATACCGTATTTTCTCGAATATCCCGCTCCCTCGAATAAGCTGCGCACCTCACTTTTGCAAAGCAATAATAATAATAATAATAATAATAATAATAATAATAATAATAATAATACTTACTGGCTTTTAAGGAACCCGGAGGTTCATTGCCGCCCTCACATAAGCCCGCTATTGGTCC
Organism: Periplaneta americana; assembly: GCF_040183065.1. Taxonomy (NCBI): domain Eukaryota; kingdom Metazoa; phylum Arthropoda; class Insecta; order Blattodea; family Blattidae; genus Periplaneta; species Periplaneta americana. Next base: position 175,077,626 of record NC_091120.1, on the reverse strand, counting down.
CTATCCTGAGCAAGACTAATCCAGTCTCTACCATCATATCCCACCTCCCTCAGATCCATTTTAATATTATCTTCCCATCTACGTCTCGGCCTCCCCAAAAGGTCTTTTTCCCTCCGGCCTCCCAACTAACACTCTATTTGCATTTCTGGATTCGCCCATACGTGCTACATGCCCTGTCCATCTCTCAAACGTCTGGATTTAATGTTCCTAATTATGTCATGTGAAGAATACAATGCGTGCAGTTCTGTGTTGTGTAACTTTCTCCATTCCCCTGTAACTTCGTCCCTCTTAGCCCCAAATATTTTCCTAAGCACCTTATTCTTAAACGCCCTTAACCTGTGTTCCTCTCTCAAAGTGAGAGTCCAAGTTTCACAACCACAAAGAACAACCGGTAATATAACTGTTTTATAAATTCTGACTTTCATATTTTTTGACAGCAGACTGGATGATAAAAGCTTCTCAACCGAATAATAACAGGCATTTCCCATATTTATTCTGCGTTTAATTTCCTCCCGAGTATCATGTATATTTGTTACTGTTGCTCCCAGGTATTTGAATTTTTCCACCTCTTCAAAGGATAAATTTCCAATTTTTATATTTCAATTTCGTACAATATTCTGGTCATGAGACATAATCACATACTTTGTCTTTTCGGGATTTACTTCCAAACCTATCTCTTTACTTGCTTTAAGTAATAGTAGTAGTAGTAGTAATAATAATAATAATAACAATAATAATAATAATAATAATAATAACAACAAAAATTATAAAAATAAAATTTTCAACAAATATACTTACGACAAATTAAAAACAAATACAAATAGCCTACAGTTCAGTTAACAATGTTGCCAACTTCATTTCGAATAAGCCGCGCATTTGTCCTTTATACCTGTACAGTATATTTCGGAGAAAAAAGTGCGCGGGGTATTCGAGAAAATACGGCAGCCACCAACGATCAATAACAGTAAAAGGCCGAAGAAATTACCTAAGCGAAATCAGTTTCCTGGCAGACGATCTGTGGTAATAACTATGAGATACTGGTACTACTGGAGTTTCACAATCTCCTTTCTTAATTTGGATGAGTAAATTACATTTTAATTGCTTATAATTAATAGTGTTCTTACTAATAGTTTCTGGTTTGTCGAATCTCCGATAATGCGCTGTCTCTGTAACAGCCATTGGGAGCGCATCTGTCGATAACCTAAGCTGCTGCTTTCGGTCGGAAGATTAATGATTGTTTTCCCCGTACTTTCAAGTGTCATGTGGCAAAATAACAGTACCGCATCGTTAAAATAGTCCACAATAGAATTAAACTATATTTATTGTAAGATAACAATTTCGTATTATTAAAATTCTGTTAATTAAGGTAATATTTACTTACATCAGCAGTTGCTGTCAGGTAATGCAATATTTTCTTGTTTTTAGTCGGTTATTTAGTCTGTATCAACTACTAGGCTATTTAACGTCGATGAATTGATGATAGCGAGATACTATTTGGTAGTGATGGACACTGGGAATTCACCTGCGACGGTTTTGCTGCCTTTGTTAGCAATGACATGTTTGTTATTGTTATTCAAATTTTCTAATAATTTTAATGTTGAAGATAAAAGGGAAGTGGATTTTCTTTCAATAATTTATACCATTCGCTGGGATGGGAGTTTCCAGTTATGCGCTGTTGTCACGTCTTTCTCTTTCATTCTTAAACAATGGAATTTGTATGTGCGTACGGTATAATATACTTATTATAGGCTATTATAATTCTGCAGTGCTTGGGAAAAGTGACATAAGTCAGTTTCCACAAACCTTTTTTGATAATTTATTGACAACTTACACTGGTTTATGTCGATTTGATTTTTTTCTATATGAATTATTGCAATGGGAGAAATACTTATGTATTTTTTTTCCAAGCGAGCAGATGTTCCGTAAGTTGTCAATAAATTATCAAAAAAGGTTTGTGGAAACTGACTTACGTCACTTTTCCCAAGCACTGCAGAATTATACATAGGGCACTTCCATTGAAAAGAAGTACTTGCAGTTTCTTCGGGACACGAATTTGAAATCCAATTGGCTAGAACATTTAAAGAACAAGGTGAGTAGATTAGGTCTAAGATGGGTATGGGAGGAAATTGGAGTAATGAATTTAAATGTAATTTGTAAAATCGTAAAAGAGAAATGTAATGAAACTACGAGACATGAATTATATCAAAATTTCAACGAATTAAAAACATTAACTACAAGGACATTAAAACGTCATGGGAACAAGAAGTCCACACCTGTGGAGTAACGGTTAGCGCGTCTGGCCGCGAAACCAGGTGGCCCAGGTTCGATTCCTGGTCGGGGCAAGTTAACCTGGTTGAGGTTTTTTCTGGGGTTTTCCCTCAACCCAATATGAGCAAATACTGGGTAACTTTCGGTGCTGGACTCCAGACTCATTTCAGCGGCATTATCACCGTCTCATTCAGACGCTAAATAACCTAAGATGTTGATAAAGCGTCGTAAAATAACCTACTACAATAAAACAACAAGAAGAATATGTCAGAATAAATAATAGGAAAGTGAGGATGGGCTTAGCTTGGTGGAGACTAGGAATATGGAAATTGAAAAACAGGAGGGGTACCATAGAGAAGGATACCTGCCCCCTTTGCGGCATGGGAGAAGACGCGTTCCATATATTATTAGAATGTCAAGTAACAGACAATACAAGGAAGAAATGGATAAATAATAAATTTTTAATATGAATAGATACGTAGCATATAAGAAAATATGTAATTTAATATAAGAGAGTTAAATAAATTGGGCAAATTTTAATGATAGTGAAGATGAAATGGGAAGAGAAAGTTGAAAGTAATGGTGTATTAAATTGACCTTGTAGTGTGTATGTGTGTGTGTTTTTTTTGTTTTGTTTTTGTTTATTTTTTTAGTTGTGAGACTTGGCATAGATGATTAAAATTGTAAAGTAAGGCAGATCTGGAGTAATATAGAATTGTAACAGGTCTGTCTTACAGATATATGATAGATGAATAAATATATCATATCATATCATATCATATCATATCATATCATATCATATCATATCATATCATATCATATCATATCATATCATATATCATATCATATCATATCATATCATATCATATCATATCATATCATATCATATCATATCATATCATATCATATCATATCATATCATATCATATCATATATATCATATATCATATCATATCATATCATATATCATATCATATCATATCATATCATATCATATCATATCATATCATATCATATCATATATCGCACTAATAAAATATGAACCGTTGACAATATATTGTGAACTTGCATTTATGTAGGCCTATTTTAATTACACAGATTTCAACACTAAACGTAAGAAAGTCATAAGTGATTAATAACTAGGTCTCGGATTTTTAGGTGCTAAAATTCGGGTAATATTTATTTTTTATGTGCTAAAAATCGGGAAATGTGACAAAAAAGGAAAAATATTTAAAATTATGTTTCAATTATTTTATGTGAATACAAACAATATTCAGTAGTCGACAGTATAACTTATGCTGTCTCACCAACTGCTGACGAATTACAGTACACAATGAGATTCATCCTCAAGTTGTCCATCACAAATGACTAACGATTATCGCGGAACACTGCCTCGTACTGGGAAAAAGAGCGCCAAAAGAGCGCCCTGACTACTGAGAAACAACTTGCATTCCTTAGAGACGTGTTTATAATTTTATTGGAAACTAAAACAGAGGCAGCTGATGTTTATGAAATTATAATTGCTTTCTGAATCAGCGTTATGATAATACACAAGGAACTCCTAAATGACACATCAGTATTTATGTGTGTTAGTTCCAGTACAATTTTTTAGTGGTGACAGCTCTTATTGCTTGTGGTGAGAGAGCAGACTGCAGTTCCACAGGTCTACAGGTCCACGGATAGGCAATTCCAAGAAACAGTTGCCAGCTGTCACGTCTAAGGAACTTTTATAGAAAAATTATTTCACTGAAACTTAATTTTTGTGTGTTTTATATGCGAATATTTGAAAATATGTATTTACATAAAAAATTAAAAATATGTGTTTTTATGTGACAAAATTTAAAATATATGCTCAGGTGACCTTGTCCGAAACTTAAAATACAATTACGAGTTCCTATTACAGTGCAAATAAAATATTTATTTACGTAAGAATTTTAGCCCACTGTATTATTTACATGTAATTTTAGACTGAAAACTATTAAATTAATGTAAATGTCAACATAACAAGGGAAGGTCAGATTACGTCATTGCCCCATCCCTTATCTTCCCCTCTACCTCTGCTGTATTCATTCGGAGATACGCTACACTGCGCTACGTTGCAAGATTTATTTTAACGATTTTCGCTATTATTCAATTTAAATTCTTTGCTAAACGGTTTAATTTGCAAAAAATAAAACCCTCAAGACACGAACTACTCAGTTTATTTTTACTTATCTGCTTGTATAGCATTTCTCTCAGGCAGTTACCACAATAGAGCGCTGCAAACATTGGACAAAGACAATTTTTTTCCTGCTTAACGGCAAAAGTGTAACAAAAGTGTTGTTATATTTAACATGTACAATCACCTCTTAAATTGAATCGGTCATTTGTAAAACCACATGATCCACATTTCTACTGGTGCTATAGCAAGCAATAGGGGTAGACTAAGAGGTACACCTCTTTGGGGTAGACGTATCATTTCCAGTCGAAACAACGTGAGTCTGATCACTACTAAGCATTTTATAAAATTTTAAAATATTGAGTTCCTTCCAAAACCACATCAGTCCTGGATTCATGTGATTTTAATATTATGGATTTATTAATTTGTCCTACAGAATAATATCTGTAATAATGACAATTAATATTACAGATATTATTCTGTAGGACAAATTAATAAATCCACAATATTCTCACAGCTAGCAGTGCATATAACTGCGGAATCCCGGCCAAACAAGTCATTCAGCTGAGTGCGCCCCTAGTATAATGGCAGTTGACGTCGGACATAAACGTCAACATACTGTATATGCCTAACTTGGAGTAAGGCCACAAAGAGAAACATTGAAGGAGAGGAATTCGATCCGGTGCTGTGGATTGAATTCGGCGTAGCTCAGTGGTCAGAGCGCTTGGTACGTAGAACCAAGGACCCGGGTTCGATCCCCGGCGCTGGAGCGAATTTTTCTCCTCTAACATTAATTGTGATTTTAATGCTTAACGCCAAGATGCATTTGCCATGATCTCGTTGTTAGTCCAGTCAGCGAGAAGCATTAAGATGAAATTAAGTAGGGTTATGATCAGAAACATGGATAGGCATTAATATTGTCGTCTTTTCTGCTATCAGGTGCTAGCGACAGTATTCTATAAAAATAGGTATACTAGGTAGAATAGACGCTTTTAACAAAACTGCGTCATTTGAAAGCAAAAATGAGCAAGATTTATATCTTGAAGGAGTGCATGGTATAAACAGGAAACGTCTCCGAAGAAAGATCCCAGAACAAGAAACACGTCCTTTTTGGGGGGACAATATGGAATTTATGTAATTTACTTATTGTTAACTAAAGATATGTATATACTCATACATTGCCATTAAACACGTTGCACACTGGTATGAAAATGAATACTAGGGAATAATTTTTTTAAATTCGGATATAATATTTTTAATTTAATTATTGAATATCAACCATTTCGAATCTGAAATAAAAATACCTAACAATACAAACAGATTGAAAAATGGAATATTGTACTTCATGCTGCAACAAACAATACACTACATATTGTATTAGGATACTAAAGTTGTTATTATTGGTACTCGTTAAAACAACATGAGTCGAAGAACTTAAAAAAAAATATTTTAAGATGATATGAAATGAGATATTTAAATTTAAATTTAATTTATACAGATTTTAATGTAGTGTCTTTTGAAGAAATTTATAAATATAGTTTACTAACTTACTACCACAGAAATCAAATGAAACATAAATCTAATCGACATGAATATCGTACTCGAAGACAAAAGTCTACTTTCCTATTAATTGAGCCTAAATTTCATACAAGTGCAGCTCTTAAACATGGTGATAGTTTCGGCCCAAGACTTCATAATAAAATTACAAACCATTTTCCAAATTTGAAATATTTTGAAATCGAAGCTTTTAAAAAAGAAATTTGTAAAATTATCCAAGATATATAATATTAACAAATGTATTTTTTACCTTTTATTTCTGTCGACTATATTCGTGTTTTTATTGAATATCACTGGCTTCTGTCGGATTGTCAATTTATATTAAATGTGTATTTTTCTCTCTTTTTTTCTTTCTTCTTTATTCTTGCTCTTGAGTTGTATTTATTGGTTTAAATTAAGTTACTTACTGTATTTAGTAAACTGTCCTTGTAAATTTTCTGTTATATTATTGACTAAGACCACACCGTATACGAGCCTGGCTCTTACGGTAGTGGCTAGAAACATTTTTATTTTATAAATGTAATTTGTACTCACTAGCTGGCTAGCTAAAATAAATATATATTTTTTTTAAATTTACAATACAATGCTTCTGTAATCAGACATACTAATGTATGGTCCTCCTGTAAAAATTTAACAGGGCTAATATCAAATCCATTAACTATATAAAATTATATATATATATATATATATATATATATATTTTCGAAACTTGTTTTCTGTGACACATGTGGTTTTACAAATGACCGATTCAATTTTGGTGCATCGTTCCTCTTCTACCCTATATAAGGCCTAGCATTATTTTACCAAAATTCAGAAACTTAACTAGCATCAGAAGTAAAATTTAATGTACGGCAATAATTTCTTCCTGATAAATATTTACTGATAATTATAATACTATATGTAAAATTTATTTGTATTTGGAGGATTTATCTTTAGTATAACATATGACCAGCAAACCATCATCCTTGTAGTTACTGACCTTCCAAGTAAAAACGTTTGGCCCCCTGGCATAAATCATTCTACCGATGACAAGGTAGCGGTTGCATATGCATTTGTTGATATAGAATTTCAAATGTGGAGAACATATTTCCACTTAATGGGCAGTTGACGAGTTTGCTATCGATGCTCAGATTTTCATGAACTGCTGTTTTTACAGTTTCATCATTTTTGTGCTACAGGCGAGTGAGTAACCATGGCTAGTTACTCTCTTCCATGCGTGAACACCGGAGGCCAATGGCCATAAACCAACAGCGACGCTGTAACAGTAACAGTTAATGCGTCCATAACCGCAAGCACTTAAAAAACTCAATTGAGAACATATAAAATATGCCGCAACAATGAGCACATAGTGATGTACAGTAAATTCCAGTGTGCACCATTCCGAACCTTGGCATCACTTTTGCATTTCAAAATTGACTAGCGAGAGAAAAATTGTAATTTTTTTTCACACTGTTACGAACATTTCCTTGCAAAATATTCTGAATTCGATAATCCATAATAATTTCAGTAACATATTCATCAATGCGTTGAATAATCACGGGAGTAGAAAGTTTTCGCAGTGAACCTTTCCGTAACTTGTTAACGCAATATTCATGTTAGTAATGACGAATTTAAGACAAAAATGTACCGTACTCTTTAATCACTTGTTTAGACGATGCCTCTTTCGTGCAACGTGATACATGCAACTATTATAATACACGGAAGGTAATATTGCATCATCATATCATATCCACGTTAAATAAATGCCGTAGTTTAATAGTGAAACAAAGAGTTGAATAAATAAATAGTTAAATAAATAAAGTTAAATAAATACATAGACAGGACAGACCAAATAAATAAATAAATAAATAAATAAATAAATAAATAAATAAATAAATAAATAAATAAATAAATAAATAAATAAATATACATAATAGGACAGAACAAGTAAATTGGCCTAAATAAATAGAACAGATTAAATATATAAACAAATAAATAAATAAATACATAAATAAATATAGAGAACAGGACACAACAAATAAATTGGCCTAAATAAATGGAACAGAATAAATAAATAAATAAATAAATAAATAAATATACAGAACAGGACACAACAAATAAATTGGCCTAAATAAATAGAACAGAATAAGTAAATAAATAAATAAATAAATATACAGAACAGGACACAACAAATAAATTGGCCTAAATAAATAGAACAGAATAAATAAATACATAAATAAATAAATAAATAAATAAATATACAGAACAGGACACAACAAATAAATTGGCCTAAATAAATAGAACAGAATAAATAAATAAATAAATATACAGAACAGGACGCACAAATAAATTGGCCTAAATAAATAGAACAGAATAAATAAATAAATAAATATACAGAACAGGACACAACAAATGAATTGGCCTAAATAAATAGAACAGAATAAATAAATAAATACATATACAGAACAGGACACAACAAATAAATTGGCCTAAATAAATAGAAGAGAATAAATAAATAAATAAATATACAGAACAGGACACAACAAATAAATTGGCCTAAATAAATAGAACAGAATAAATAAATAAATATACAGAACAGGACACAACAAATAAATTGGCCTAAATAAATAGAACAGAATAAATAAATAAATAAATATACAGAACAGGACACAACAAATAAATTGACCTAAATAAAGAGAACAGAATAAATAAATAAATAAATAAATAAATAAATAAATAGGCTATACAGAACAGGACACAACAAATAAATTGGCCTAAATAAATAGAACAGAATAAATAAATAAATAAATATACAGAACAGGACACAACAAATAAATTGGCCTAAATAAATAGAACAGAATAAATAAATAAATAAATATACAGAACAGGACACAACAAATAAATTGGCCTAAATAAATAGAACAGAATTAATAAATAAATAAATATACAGAACAGGACACAACAAATAAATTGGCCTAAATAAATAGAAGAGAATAAATAAATAAATAAATATACAGAACAGGACACAACAAATAAATTGGCCTAAATAAATAGAACAGAATAAATAAATAAATAAATATACAGAACAGGACACAACAAATAAACTGGCCTAAATAATAGAACAGAATAAATAAATAAATAAATAAATAAATAAATAAATAAATAAATATACAGAACAGGACACAACAAATAAATTGGCCTAAATAAATAGAACAGAATAAATAAATAAATAAATAAATAAATAAATATACAGAACAGGACACAACAAATAAATTGGCCTAAATAAATAGAACAGAATAAATAAATAAATAAATAAATAAATAAATAAATAAATATACAGAACAGGATACAACAAATAAATTGGCCTAAATAAAGAGAACAGAATAAATAAATAAATAAATAAATAAATATACAGAACAGGACACAACAAATAAATTGGCCTAAATAAATAGAACAGGCCTAAATAAATAGAACAGAATAAATAAATAAATAAATATACAGAACAGGACACAACAAATAAATTGGCCTAAATAAATAGAACAGAATAAATAAATAAATAAATATACAGAACAGGACACAACAAATAAATTGGCCTAAATAAATAGAACAGAATAAATAAAAAAATAAATAAATAAATAAATAAATAAATATACAGAACAGGACACAACAAATAAATTGGCCTAAATAAATAGAACAGAATAAATAAATAAATAAATAAATAAATAAATAAATATACAGAACAGGACACAACAAATAAATTGACCTAAATAAATAGAACAGAATAAATAAATAAATATACAGAACAGGACACAACAAATAAATGGGCCTAAATAAATAGAACAGAATAAATAAATAAATAAATAAATAAATAAATAAATAAATAAATATATTTATATATATACATATATATACATATATGTATACAGAATAAATATATATATACATATATATATATATATATATATATATATATATATATATATACAGAACAGGACACAACAAATAAATTGGCCTAAATAAATAGAACGGAATAAATAAATAAATAAATAAATAAATAAATAAATAAATAAATATACAGGACAGGACACAACAAATAAATTGGCCTAAATAAATAGAACAGAATAAATAAATAAATAAATATACAGAACATGACACAGCAAATAAATTGGCCTAAATAAATAGAACAGAATAAATAAATAAATATACAGAACAGGACACAACAAATAAATTGACCTAAATAAATAGAACAGAATAAATAAATAAATAAATAAATAAATAAATATATTTATATATATACATATATATACATATATGTATACAGAATAAATATATATATACATATATATATATATATATATATATATATATATATATATATATATATATATATATATATATATATATATATACAGAACAGGACACAACAAATAAATTGGCCTAAATAAATAGAACGGAATAAATAAATAAATAAATAAATAAATAAATAAATAAATAAATAAATATACAGGACAGGACACAACAAATAAATTGGCCTAAATAAATAGAACAGAATAAATAAATAAATAAATATACAGAACAGGACACAACAAATAAATTGGCCTAAATAAATAGAACAGAATAAATAAATATACAGAACAGGACACAACAAATAAATTGGCCTAAATAAATAGAACAGCATAAATAAATAAATAAATAAATAAATAAATAAATAAATAAATAAATAAATAAATAAATAAATAAATAAATAAATAAATAAATAAATAAATAAGTAAATAAATAAATAAAATAAATAAATAAGTATATAAATAAATAAGTTAAATAAATGAATAAATTAAATAAATTAATTAATAAATGAATGAATAAATAAATAAATTAATAAATTAGTAAATAAATAAATACGCTAGGACGGAAGTTCTCTACCTAATAAATTTCTCAAAACAAATATTTTTGTGACCACTCAACTACTGTATACTCCTTCATTTGTTTTATGCCATTTGTATGTAGAAGAATATTCAAGAACTATATTCCTTTCATGAATCTTATATTTAAAACTCGCCACACTAATCCAACACTAACGCAGCAGAATTGAACAAACATTTACAGTCCGTATGAATTTGTCCAATATTTATAAGTTTAAACTTGTAGGAGCGTAGTCATAAAGTTGCAACTGACGGTTTTTCTGTTTTTCTGAAGTCTGTCCGACTTCAAGAATATTTGCACGATTTATAAATTGATGTCGCTTACTGAGATCACTTTAACTTGTTTCAGGAACTTTAAAGAGCCTTCTGAGTACTGCACTCTGTGTCCTTCCTTTGCCTGAAAACTTTCAATTAGTTGCGAAGTTATAAACACAAACTGCGGTCTCTCTCTTCGCGTATGAAAAGTACAGCACTCTGAAAAAAAAAAAAAAAAACTTCTCATGGTTTTATTGCGCAAGCACCTCGTTCATTCAACTTTTATTAACATGAGTATTTACCATATATCTACAAAAAACCCTGGCCGAAGGAGCAAATGTGACAAATTGTACTAATTAAGACAATTAATTAAATAATAAACTACTAGGTTGATGAGTTTCTTTAAAAAAAGATTTAATAATCTCTTTCCTGTGTGATGGATACGCAATCAATTAACCAGCATTGCTACGTAACTTCAATATTGTTCTTGTTTAATATACAATGTAATATTTCAGCATGGAAGTTATTATAATGGATACCCATCATCTATACTAATAATAAATCTTTAGCCAAAATTTTTCTGGTAATTTTCGATTTTCCAAAAATAATTGGTGTTAACATGTATAATTAACCATCCTAAAACCGAAAATCGTTTTTTTGAGATTTTTGCTTGTATGTCTTGTCTGTCTGTCTGTCTGTCTGTCTGTCTGGATGTTTGTTACCTTTTCACGCGATAATGGCTGAACCGATTTATATGAAAATTGGAATATAAATTAAGTTCGTTGTAACTTAGATTTTAGGCTATATTGCATTGAAAATACTTTATTTAAAAGGGGGATTATAAGGAGGCTTGAATTAAATAAATCGAGATATCTCCCTTATTATTAATTTTCATGAAACATATTACATAACAAACGTTTCTTTAAAAATAATTTCCGATAAGTTTTATTCTATACAAAATTTTTGATAGGACCGATATTTAATGAGATAAATGAGTTTTAAAATTACAGTAACGCCATCTAAGGCGCTGTACTGAAATAAAAACAAATGACTTCGTCTATAAGGGGCCTTGGACAACAACAATCGAAAGCTATTAAACATAGCCTACAGAGAATGTTTCTGTGTTTGTATGAAGTAATATCGGAAGCTAATTAATTGTTTAATTATTATTTCACCATTGGAAAGTGTAGTTTCTCTAGATGGACATAATTCTACAATGTTATTACAGTAACTTCTGAAACATATAGCAAGTAATATAAAGTATACACATTAAAACTAAATGATATGTCAATCTTCATTAAATTATGGTTGCATGTAATAACAATTAAGAAACATGTTAAAGGAATTGTCATTGCACCAAATGATTTCTCTCTGGACCAAACTGACCGCATTTTAATTATTTAAATTAAGTAACATATGAAACGATTTATCCTTCTATCAAACACGAATGTTCCCTGGATCAAACGACCTATTTTAATTATGTAATTACTCTATATTTATTTCTAATAAGTGCAGCGTAGCGCACGGGTACGGCTAGTACAATAATAAAAACAATGAGGCAGTGAATCATGTCTGTTACATGTAATTTAACTTTAAGACAGACCTACTTATTCTATTTCAAACGTCCACCGCTATAATTCAGTTGACAGCGAATGTACTTTTCAACCAAGTAGTCCGTTGTTCCATTCCCGGCGTGGGTGGACTGAGATGTTTGTACCTTGTCTTGTATTTGTCCTGTAACGTCTCTGCGGTAGCCCTGCATCGTGTTGACCACACTTTCAGAAAGGCACGTCATGTAAGACTGTTAAGTTCGATTTACAGAAAGGCCAAAACATCTAGATCAGGTATGGGGATAACTGCCTCACTATGTGCTTTCCCCTTCATCCTCGTTTTACCCCCTCCCACCTTTTAGTTAGCTCACATACCAACCTGTACTAAGTCCGCACAGTCTGCCATTCGAAACAATAGTGTTTGAGTCTGTGGTGGATTGAGTAGGCCCTATTCTTTCGAAATTCGTAAGAAAAAAGTCTTTACTATTTTTCAGTCACGTCACTCCATGTCTCACGACGTCAGAGAAATAGGTGATCAAAAATGAATAGGAACTGAAGTTCTTTCGTGTTCCTCGTAATACAGTTAAGTCCTGTTTCTGTCGGCCGACAACATCAGATTCTACTCCCCCACCCCCACTACGACAGCTGCTTGCATCCGCGAACTCAAGGCGCTTTGTCGAAGTAAAACTTATGTAGAATGTCATAATAACAACATTCGGTACTCACCCTCCTCATAGTAGCTGCTGGAAGTGTTGTCCATCTTGTGTGATACAAAATTCATATCACATCATTTACACAACCTCTGTCATTAAACCTATTCACTAAATTTACTATAGTACTCATTAAAGGAGAAAAATTCGTTCCGGCACCGGGAATCGAACCCAGGATTCCTACGAGCGAATTTTTCTCCCCTAATAAGTATCTAAGTGATGACTACAGAAAGTCATTGACATTCGATAGAGAATAGCGAGGTTCTCTAATAATATACATATTACTACATTATTTTTTTCTACACGAAATCGGGCGCTCAGGAAATTTACGTCTAAAGTTTTCCCTTATTCCTCCACAAGGGTTTTGATATACATCCATAAGTAATAAAAAGGCGTCAAGTCAGGGGAACGGAGTGGCCATTCAGATAGACCTCCTCTTCCGATCCAACGTCCAATATGTGCGATTCAGAACGTTCCGCACTTCGACGCTCCATCATGCTGCTACATATTTGCTGACACAAGTTAAGTCGTGACGCGTCTTTTAACATCTCTGGAAGAACTTATTTCAAGAAGATTCTGTAAATCTGCTCATTCAAACGTGGTAGCAAGAGATATGGAACAATCACCCGATAATACCTGCCCATATGTTGATTACTATGCAAGTCTTGTATTGACTAGGGATTGCTTCGGAGAACATGGTTCTTTTTCGAAAATTGCTCTATTTTGACCTCTCTACAAGCAACTTAAGTTTGCCGATAACCTTTTGAAATACCCGGTACAATCAACAACTAAGAAGTTGCTCTGACGCGCTTACCCCACTGTCGTGGGTTTGAATCTCCTGTAGGCCACCTTGCTAGTCTATCGCCAACGTGATTCTTTCATGTTTTTCAGTACAGCCGAAGTCACGTTGACGCCACGTCACTGAGTTCGATTATTTACTTCAAATAGTTTCACAAAATATCTCTAAAATAAACAATCGAAGAAACTCCAACAGAAGTGAAAGAATTTTGATTCTTATACATTATAGTTGATCTTAGTAGATTTCTTCAGTAATTAAAAACGGTATCACTTTTGAACCATGAAATGGTCGGGGAAAATAATTTTCTCTCAATAGACAATAATTCTAGAATTCCATACAAAATTCAACATCAAAATTCTAATGAAAAGACAATATTGTAACCAAGACGTAGTAAGAGTTGGTATTTGATGGTAACAGATAAAATATGTATAGGCCTATCTAATAAATATGAGAAAGATGTACAAAATAATTTCGTTTCATTAGGTGTAGATTTTACTTATAAGAATATTCTCGAACACTTACCGTAATGATCTTTGAAGGTTGGAAAGCTGGATTTTCCACATAACTTCTGAGCTTTTCAATCATGGATTCTGTGATGCCCTCCTTGTCAAAATTCATTAGAGAATTTAAGAACTGATCTGGATTCTGAAGCAACGCTCTCCCCGGTTCCCAGTAATCGAGTATTTTCTCTCCAGGCATTTTCCCGGGAATCTGTACAAAGATAAACGATTTACTGACTTCCCTAAGATACAGATATTGCTTACATAATTTCAAACGAAAAAATAAGTTCGATGGATGGTATGTTACATGAAACTGATGCAAATATTACTAATTACAGACATGCAATTTTCTATATCGTTGTTTTAGTTCTTGTGTACTGGATCACTGAATTTTTTTGGCACAAGTTCATGGCTACTCTTAATTAATTTAACAACCTTTACGTAGACTATCATCAAACTCAATTTATTGTACTAGTACATCAGGAAGCGTATCACTTCACTCAACTACCTAATTTTACAACAGTGACTGGAATGACAGAGAAAACGGAAATGTCGATGAAATGCCATATTTCAATCATAAATGCCATTGGATTTATCTGGGATTTCTCCGGTATGAAAATCATATCAACTACGTACTCAGACAGCTGCGTAGATACAGTTGTCATTACAATCATAAAGAACACATTTCTATGTACAATAAATACATATCTATGTATGAAGCTAAATCAATTACATTTTTATTACCTTTTTGTATATCACAATGTGTGTAATTAAAAATACTATTTTGTCATATTTTAGAATGTAACCGATTTCAATAAATTTCAATATGTTTTCCATATTTACAAATTAAAATAAATATTCCACATTTAGGCTAATAAGAAATTATGACATTCCATTAAACACGAACAAACTATACAGGGTGTTTAAAAATACGGGGCATAATTTCAGGTATGTATTTCCCACATGTAGACAATCAAAACAGTTCATTACAACATGTGTCCGGAAATGCTTTATTTCCGAGTTATGGCCTTTACAACATTGAAATTCACCGGAACGTTTTCCTTTCCACAGGTCGTTGCCGTCAAAGGAGACATTAAGAGGGCACTCTGACAGTTCATTCCGAGGCGAAGGTTACATTCAGTGTTGTGTAGGCGTTAGACTGTGCGACATGTATTCAAATCAAGAGCTGGCAGAGATACACTTCATGTACGGTAAGGCGGACGGCAATGCTGCGCTGGCTCGTCGTTTGTACCAGGAGAGGTACCCACAGCGACAATGTCCAGATCGGAAGACATTTGTACGTCTCCATTACCGTCTGTGCGAGTATGGAAAATTTAACTCTCCTGGTTTGGGAAGGGGACGACCAAGATCTACAACTCCAGAAGTACAGGAGGAGATTCTGGAGGCTGTGAACACGACTCCTTCTATCAGCACACGAAGGGTAGCGTTGCAAGTCAATGTTCCTCATACGACTGTCTGGAGACTGTTGAAAAAGTATCAATTGTATCCTTATCATTTGCAACGTGTACAAGCCCTGTCACCAGCAGATTACCCTGCACGAGTTCTGTCAGTGCTTCTTGCAGCAGTGTGGTGTAAATCCGAACTTTCCTGCCTTAGTATTATTTACAGATGAAGCACAGTTCACACGAGATGACATAAGAAATTTCCACAATCAGCATGTAAGGGCGTATGAAAACCCACGTGCAACTGTTCCATCTCATCACCAGGTGCGGTTCTCCCTCAACATGTGGGCCGGTATCATTGGTGATCGATTAGTTGGACCCCATTTACTTGTAAACAGACTTACGGGGCAGGCGTACACAAACTTCCTGGAAAACACCATACCTCATGTTTTAGAAGACAATCGTCAACACATTCACTTCTTGCATGATGGCGCTCCTGCACACTTCAGTCGTACGGCTCGCCGGTACTTGGATCGAAGGTTTCCTGATCGATGGATAGGTAGAGGTGGCCCAATTGCTTGGCCTCCACGCTCACCTGATCTGAACTCTCTCGATTTCTACTTGTGGGGCCATTTAAAATCATTGGTTTATTCGTCTCCGGTGTCTGATTTGGAATCCCTTCGGAATCGAATTGTGGCATGTTCTGAGGACATACGCAATACTCCTGGAGTTTGGGATCGTGTTCGCAGGTCAATGAGACATCGATGTGAGGTCTGTATTCAAGCAGGAGGTGGACATTTTGAACATCTTCTGTAATGAAAGAAAAACGTTCCGGTGAATGTCAATGTTGTGAAGGCCATAACTCGGAAATGAAGCATTTCCGGACACATGTTGTAATGAACTATTTTGATTGTCTACTTGTGGGAAATACATACCTGAAATTATGCCCCGTATTTTTGAAACACCCTGTATATCTAAGCATCAGAGTTTCAATCATTTAGATTAATTTCTTTAAAATAGATTTCTGGTTATGGTACAGTGGACTCTCCTAAGTTCGACAAAACAGAATTGAAAGTTCAGTCCAATAAGGATAGTGGGTGTGGCAGGTGAAATGAATACAAATTTTTATTGGTTATCCATCAACGAATACAGTACTGTACTTGCATTTCCTGCCCGCCCCGAGACTTGTGTATGCGCTTCTGGTACCACAGTGGGTTTCGACAGTTCCGTCTCACAAACGGGACAAGTTTTAAATAGAAAAAGGAGAGTTCATTAATTTAAAATCAGCGATCAATATGGATGTCCTAATCAATAAAATATTCTGTTTCTCTTTAACAAAAGTATCACTACAAGACACAGAACCAATTCCCATTCAAAGGGCAAACCCATTTCTTAGTGTTCGTATAGGGACGTGTCTAATTCTCCTATGTAAGCAGTCGAACTATAGGATGTCGAACTTAAGAGCTTCCACTGTATTTTAAAAGCCAGTCCTCTCAAAAGCAGGAAAGCCAATTATATTTAAACTTTTAAGCTTGTAATCGATGTAGTCTACATCTCAACAATCACAAGCAAAACTTTTTTCATTTTCTGTCGTACCTTGTTAATCAGAGAAAATTGCAGGTGCAGTAAAAGTGAAGGTGAATACTTCTTCAGAGAATCCTGGACGGAAGGACGGACGGACGGACGGACGGACAGATAAAATGCATTATCACTTGACTTCCAAATAACAAATAGTTATTTGCTAAGAATATTTGAGCAACGACAGAAAGAGTGAAGTTCCTTTATGTAGTTATACGCCTATTATTTGTAGAAGAAAGCACAACTCAATTTTTTGGAACTTTATTTGATAATATTTAAAGATAAAACACACATGTTAGGTCAATTATACGGTGTTCATAAATTTGATAAGATACATTAAAGATTATATGTTACAGTTATATGAACACTAATAAATACAATAAAATTATTAAAGAAATTAGTAATAGTCAGACATGTTTCGGAGATGCTTCTCCAACTTCAGTGACTATTTACCACGACGGATGGTTCTGGTGATCGAACCGCGTTGTTGCTTGGCTTAAAGGAGACTGACTATTACTAATTTCTTTAATAATTTTATTGTATTTATTAGTGTTCATATAACTGTAATATGTTGTTGTTGTTGTTTTCTAATGCCAGGCGTTTGACAATAAAGTCATTTGATCTCTTGCACTCCAATATTTTTCAAAGATATTATCATGACCAGCCACTGAAGCACAGATTTTGAGGTGTTCCGAATCCATTTCTTGATTTGAGTTGCACAATGGACAGTTAGGGGACTGATATATTCCAATTCTATGCAGGTGCTTGGCCAAACAGTCATGGCCTGTTGCCAATCTAAATGCAGCTACAGACGATTTTCGTGGTAAATCGGGAATTAACTGCGGATTTTGATGCAGGGAGTTCCATTTTTTCCCTTGGGACTGAGTTATCAAATTTTGTTTGTTGAAGTCTAAGTATGTAGATTTAATAAATCTCTTCACGGAGTAATACGTAGATTTAGTAACAGGTCCATACCTCAGTGAAATATATGGCATTTCGCTTTACAACTGGGATGTTGCAGGCTTACTATTTGGAGCGAGGGGTTGTTTACCAAAATTTACATGTAATATTCTTAAATCCTTTAAAATTCCCTTTTACGAGGTTCAGAAGATTGTAATGGAAATTCTGAAGGCCTCTCTTCAAATTTTACACTATCATCTATATATTAACTCGTAAATTTTTGTTTTAATGTACAAATCTAATCAATATTTTGCACGTTTCATTTCCCATTATCTTTTATGTTTGTAATATATAATACAGTTATATTACCGGTTCTTCTGTATGGTTGTGAAACTTGGACTCTCACTCTGAGAGAGGAACATAGGTTCAGGGTGTTTGAGGATAAGGTGCTTAGGAAAATATTTGGGGCTAAGCGGGATGAAGTTACAGGAGAATGGAGAAAGTTACACAACACAGAACTGCACGCATTGTATTCTTCACCTGACATAATTAGGAACATTAAATCCAGACGTTTGAGATGGGCAGGGCATGTAGCACGTATGGGCGAATCCAGAAATGCATATAGAGTGTTAGTTGGGAGACCGGAGGGAAAAAGACCTTTAGGGAGGCCGAGACGTAGATGGGAGGATAACATTAAAATGGATTTGAGGGAGGTGGGGTATGATGATAGAGACTGGATTAATCTTGCACAGGAAGGGACCGATGGCGGGCTTATGTGAGGGCGGCAATGAACCTTCGGGTTCCTTAAAAGCTATTTGTAAGTAAGTAAGTGATATATAATCTTTAATGTATCTTATTTTATTTGATAAGATGTAAGTTACCACTTAACATTTGTGCAGAATAAAACCTGATGTGAGGGCGGCGAAAAATACAATAAACATACTGCGGCTTATACTATTATTTATGTTTTCCATTCATGCTCCTGTTCACAAGCCCGTAGGATGCCTTAAGGCTGGTTCACAATAAACCGGGAACGAAAACGACAACGAGAACTAGAACGGAAATAATGTTAAAATAAATATATTTAAATGTGAGCATTCACAATGCTTAATTGTGAATGTTCTCATTTAAATACATTTATTTTAACAATATTTCCGTTCTCGTTCTCGTTGTCGTTTCCGTTCCTGGTTTATTGTGAACGAGCCTTTACAATTGAGTACAAACCGATCAAATTATTCAACATTTATTTTGCCAGGCGGCTCTGCGGCAAGATACAGAGCGCAGTGTAAGCTTCTTCCCGTCAGAAGCGGCAGTAAAATGCAGTAAGTGAATAGGTTTTTTAAAAAGTTGTGGAGGTCGCGTCGCGGCGTGCCGACCAGACAGGTCCGCGTTCGTTTTATAGTTTTACGACATGACCTGATGCCGAGAGAAGGGTTTTCGAATCCCACGGGATATCCCCGGGATACCAGCACTTCCAGCTCTTTCGTTTCGTCTACAAACACCAGGAAGCTCTCATTTATCAACGTGTTCAATGCACTGACAGCTCGCTGCTCCAAGGGGATCAAGCGTTTGCCAAGAACAACATTTATTACAGAACGATTCATGCGAATTCCTGTTATTGGAATTCCATTTCGTCTAAAACGTCGGGTTTTTCTTTCATACGCGGGGGTTAGTCAGTGGTTAGCAAAACAAAGTTCTCGTTATTTTGGATTTTTATCACCAATGATTCTTATCGTAACGAGAAACACTAATATAATAATAATAATAATAATAATAATAATAATAATAATAATAATAATAATAATAATAATAATATTATTATTATTATTATATATAATATAATATAATATAATATAATATAATATAATATAATATAATATAATATAATATAATATAATACAGAGGTGAGCCTGCCTGGAAAGAAATAAAAAATAGGTTGCAGCCGCCAAATTACTCTTCAAGGAACGACCACTCATATAAATTGAGGGAAAGAAGGCAGAGGACGGACACTGGAAAGTTTTCTTTTCTCAATCGTACTATCAGGGACTGGAATGCTTTACCTGCAGACTTACTAAAGGCTTTACCAACAACCAAAAATGTATTTAAAAATAGGCTTAAGGACCTTACTAATAGACGGTAATTATACACAGTACTTAAAGGGTGTAAATGATATGTTGTTATTGAAGTGTTGTATCAGTGAAGAATTATGTTGTGTCAGTGAAGTGTGTTGTATCAGTGAAGAAGTATGTCGTGTCAGTGAAGTGTGCTGTGTAAGTGAAATGTGTTCCTGTCAGTGAAGCTGTATAGGTTATAGTGGCAGTGCAAAGTATTTGAACAGTGAAATGTTTTTGAAGTGTTAGTGAAATCAGGATAGAATCAGTGAAATGTGTCGTAGTTCCAGTGCAGTGAGTGAGTTGACAGTGAAATGAGTGTAATGTTGAAAGGTACTTTTGCAGATATGAACATATACTCGTGGGTTTTAGTTCGATGTTAGTTTTAAGGTACAAATTAGAATATTTCAAATGTTATTTTAAGTGATCGTTTCATTTAATTTAGTATATTCCCTGTTGTTGTTGTTATTATTATTATTAGTATTAATTATTAGTATTATCATTAATTGTATTTTTAATTTATAAGTTTATTATTGTCATTATTGAGTGTAATTAGTTACCACTGCCACCGGGTATATACCCATTGCAGTGTGAATAAATACATACATACAATATAATACAATATATAATATAATATATATAATAATAATAGTTATTATTATTTATTTATTCTGGCGGAGTTAAGGCTCTGAGGTATTCTCTTGCATTCAACCAGAGGATAAAGGAAATACGTGATAATAATATAATATAAATACAAAAGAAAGTTATAGGTATACCTAAGGCAAAATCGAAACAGAAAAATATGCATAAGCCAGAACAATATCGAAATTAAATACAATAAAATCTTGGATTACGTGTTAACTTGGTTTGCGAGTGTTTTGCAAAACGAGAGAACAATGAGGAAACATTTTAGTTTGATAAACAAGCGATGTTTTGCAATGCGAGCAGCACGAACTGTATTTAACTTGCTTCGCTTGCGAGCAATACAAAAGGCAATAGAGGGGAACTCGCCTGAGAAGAAAGAGGAGAAAAGAGCTGACGAATGTCTGGCTTCAAATGAGATTAAAAAGGTGTGTAAAAAGTGGGAAGCAAACTTGGTCAATCACTGATAAAAGAATGACTCAATAAATTTGAATATTCAGCCACAAGACCAATGACAACAATAATAATAATAATAATAATAATAATAATAATAATAATAATAATAATAATAAATTTAAATACAATGACAACAATATTTTCATTCTTCTGAAATTCAAAGTATGTTATAGTTTGCTTAATCACAATAAATTTTACTTATGTAATAGAAATATTTTAATTAAGTTTCAAAACTCACGATAAACTCAAAACCTTAAGCTATGAAAACATTCTGTAAACAGTTTTGAAATCAGTGCAAAGACTTCTATGAGAAACTACGGCTCTTTCTCTTTTAATGGAGTGAGTCCTTTGCCAAACGACAACGCTCGTTCATTTAACTAGTAGTGAACACTTTAAGAAGTAATTTCCATTCTTTCTCAACATTTATCGCTTTAACTCACGATCTAAAAAAAAAAAAAAAAAAAAAAAAAAAAAAAAAAAAAAAAAATAATAATAATAATAATAATAATTGCCGCTTTCCGACTTTTGAAGGTGTAAATGTCTATTTTGAACAAATCAGTTTTTTCCTCACTATTCAAAAAAAGGTTTTGATTTTGAATTCTTTTTATACTTTTCTTACACATTGAACTATTAATCACAGCCACCGCCGTAGCTCAGTTGGCTGAGGCGCTTGCCTACCGATCAGAAGTTACGCTCTGGCGTACGTTCGATTCTCGCTCGCACTGATTACCTGGTTGGGTTTTTCCAAGGTTTTCCCCAATCATAAGGAGAAGGTAATCCATGGCGAATCCACGGGCTCATCTCGCCAAATACCATCTTGCTATCACCAAACCGATAGACGCTAAATAATAAGTAGTTGATACATGATACAGCGCCGTTAAATAACAAACTAAAAACTATTAATCACAAAAATTACAGACCGATTGACTGTCATAGGAGCTACGAAACTAAAAATGTTTAGTATTTAGTATTAGTATTTAGTATTTATTTATTTAACCTGGTAGAGATAAGGCCGTCAGGCCTTCTCTGCCCCTCTACCAGGAGATTCCAACTACAATGTTTAATGGAGTGGGAAGTACCGTCCTCGTTTGTTACCTGCAATCAGCAACGAAAGAACCAAAATGGCGGACGATTATATTTAGGCTTTAGAGATCCATAGCACACACACACACACACACGTACGTGTACGTGTACAACATTGAATTACACGTATATGATAAAAAATCTCCCAAAAATCTCGTAAACCATTTGACGCGAAACTACATTTAAATCTGTTTTACAACGCTTTTTGTCATAGTTCTATGTTGTGATGATGATGATGTTGATGATGATGATGACGATGAAGAGGATGACG
>NC_091120.1:170306987-170369487 GCF_040183065.1 Periplaneta americana | reverse complement strand
CGACTGAAAAATTGTTCTTAACTCTTTAACATAAAAAAGCACGATATTAATACTTAAACAATCTTGAAGCATCAATAATTTTCAGACGTTTACTTGATTGGCACAAGATTTATAGTGTCAAAAAATTAATATCTTTAAAAGATTAAATGTGAAAGCGCGTGGACTTTTTTTTTAACATTTCGGTGCGTAAGAAATAACTTAGCTTTCATAAACAATAAGTGTAACTTTCTAACATAACTTTGTGAACATAATTTAAGTGTAGAATTGTGTAATAAAAACTACCTGAAGAAAACTCATGCTCGTATAAAAACAGTGGTGAAGAAGACAAAGAGTTAAAATTGTATTTGCTGTGTCGTGTTTCGAGTAATATTTATGTCTTCGAATTAATAACGTAGACTTAATTTCCACAACAGTAAATATAATAACCGACTATACAAGCCTAATTACAGTGAAGTATAAGGTTACTTCCTAGAAAATTCATTTGTATGCGATTCAAGACACAGAAACTAAATACGATCATACGAAAAGTATTTTTCAATATCTCTTGCAGAAACGTTTTTAGACAACAGTGTTTAAAACAGAAGACTCCAAAGTCTCGAACTTGGTAAATAACACACAGAAAATACGTAACAAATGATTTACTGGCAGTCTACGAGGCAGTTCGCACGAAGGCTATGTTAGTGATTCGGGTGCACCGCTGTGCGTAAGGAGCGAATTGTTTCTGTTGCGGAGTGTGTAAACAGACGTAACGGAGCTGTGAGCGGTACGGGATGAGTGTGCTGGGAGGATACGGAGGCACCACCACGCCCGCACCACCCGGACAACACCATCCGGCGGCCCTGCACCATCCAGTATCACTACACACCCAGGAATCGTTCTACCACCATCAGGCAGCAGCCGCGGCGGCTTTTTACCACCACCAGGGACCACACCACCACCATCACTACCTCCACCATTTGCACCAGCACCAAGGTGAGTGAACGCGCTATGAGGAAAATATATTGATGGCTTAAGAGACACTAGAAATGAGGGGAGCCGAAATGAGTTCTGAAATTTTTACAACTTTAATCCGATTTATTTAGCATTTTACCTTTCAAATTCAAATTCAAATTCAAATTTATTCACAATTTACAATTGAAATGGTACATATGAATAGATATCCGAAATGAGCATATGCTCGTGCTCGGGTACAGTCCAGTAGAGTCTACATAAATTTTACAGATATCAATAATAATGTTGATGATAGAAATAATAATAATAATAATAATAATAATAATAATAATAATAATAATAATAATAATAATAATAATAACCGTGACTGACAAAGATAGTAATACAAATTAATTAATAATAGATAATAATAATAATAATAATAATAATAATAATAATAATAATAATAATAATAATAATAATAATAACCGTGACGGAGATAATACAAAGATAGTAATACAAATTAATTAATTAATAATAATAATAATAACTGACGGAGATAATACAAAGATAACTTAGTAATACAAATTAATAAATTAATAATAATAATAATAATAATAATAATAATAATAATAATAATAATAATAATAACCGTGACGGAGATAATACAAAGATAGTAATACAAATTAATTAATTAATTAATAATAATAATAATAATAAAACAAAATATTAACAATAATAAAATAAATATACTAAGACTGATATAATAAAATATAAAACCACTTAGCGACAATTAACACAACTTAAATAAGCATATATTGATCAGAAAAAAAATAACGAAACTTAAAAATCAACAAAAAAGTTCGTCGTATCGCAGACGACAGCAACCGCCGTATTGCCACTGTGCTTGTTTGTTAGATGCATTTAGAACAAAGTGTATGCACATTTTGAGCTCAATCGGGCTGCTGATTTCGAACTTAATTTTATTTTAACGCTCCTGCTACCAAGAAGGGTAATGGGATTACCCCACTGACGATTTTTCAATATTATTTTATTTTCCTCCATATTTCTTTTCGAAATTCCACATATTTGTCCGTTATATGTCTAGTAACAATTTGAATTAACGATAACATAACTAATGATTAGGGGGCGGATGTTGATGAAAAGTCATCTTCTTATTTTCCACATTAGGACGATGCCTATTAATATAGAAATCCTTTCTATGTTAATATCAACGTAAAAAAACAATTTCTTATATTGCATTTTTTGTCTTTTTGAACTAATAGGTCATTTTTATTTTTTTCGGCATTTTTTGGTTGTTTTTAATACTTTGAAGAACTTTTAGATAATTTGGAATGCATTTTACTTTCTTCTTTACCGAAGATCTGTTAAATCATTTTCTAGGCAAATAGGTCAGTAGTAATTACCTGCTGAAAAAGTGAATAACAGTGAAGTTTGAGTTTTTTAGTTTGGAACAGACTCTAAAGTCCATCCTTCATTCCACTGAAGGCTTTACTTAATATAATAAAAATATAAAATGCTTGACAATAGCTTAGTTTAGTGAGGACTATGACTGACCACCCCTGATTGAAACACATTGTTAACCCTCATTAAAATCTATAGTTTTCCCTTAAAACCTTCATTTTGTTGCATGTTCTTTTCCTTTATCTTAGCCAAATTCCAGGAAGTTGCCTCCCCTCTCCGAGATTTGTTTAAGAAGTTGTGGTGCGAGTACGGTGAATACTAGCTATTTAAATGTCATTTTCTTTTAATTTTACGTCATTTTTCCATTAGTTTAAGGGCATTTTAAAGATCATCGACATCCGCCCCCTACTAATTACTCTAATTTAAGATGTATTTCACATTATTTATGTGGAGTGATCTTGTTGTCCCCCTCCTTGGTAGTCTGTGTCATGAAAATTCCAGGATATAAAAATACAATCTGTAACTTAATTTTCTTCATATCTATGTTTGTCTGCCTCCTTATTTTGTGTTATTTATAACAATTTTTATATTGTTATTTATATTATCATGATCTTTTATTCATATTTTTTTAATTTTTTATTTCTGTGTGTTAAAGTTTTTCTGAAAGTGATTTTGTTAGAAATAATTATTAGTTTAGCTTTTATCGAGAAGCCCATCGTAGTATAAGTGGTGTCCGAATACAGTATTTAAATTTCAACAAATAACTAAAATTAGATTTGTTAGTTTTTTTTAACTTGATTATTTAACGACACTGTATCAACTACTAGATTATTTAGCGTCGATGGGATTGGTAATAGCGAGATGATATTTGGCGAGATAAAGTCGAGAATTCGCCAATAGACTACCTGACACTTATTTTACTGTTGAGGAAAACCTCGGAAAAAGCCGAACCAGATAATCACTCCAAGCGGGAATCGAACCCACACCCGAGCGCAACTCCGGATCGGCAGGCAAGCGCCTTAGCCGACTAAGCTACGCCACCGCGCCGGTGGCGATTTATTATTGTCATATTTTTATTTATTTATTTTTAGAAATTAATTTCTATTTTATTTTATTTTATTTTATTATAAACAAATGCTTTTTGAGTTGCTCATGGTTCTATATTAGATATTAAAATATTTAATTTTCAATAACGAACTGAAATGATTTCCAATTTATATTATAGTACTGTGACTTTCAATGCTTGTAAAATGTTTTCCACCATGTCAAAATTATATAGCATTAAGGAGTTTGTCTTGAAATGGAAGACAGGAAAACTTAAATTTACTGTTAGTGTTACCTTATAGTGTCACCAGTAACATATCTAAAGTTCATCAATTTTGGTGTACGTTATCAACAAAATGGGACAGGACTTTTGAACCATTCTGTGTTTTTAAAAATAGGGTGATTATTTTATACTTTTACATTTTTTGTAAGTCTGTAATCAATAATACATAAATTGTTTATATTCCAAATGCTTAACGAAGACTGATGTATCATTTTGATTGGGGTAATTTTATTAGTAGTAGTAAATTGTGAAAAACCTTGGTAACAGGAAGGTTATTTATGAAAATTAGTGATAGAGGTCTATAATCAAAATGTTTCATGTGCATTCCATTCAAATACAGCAATTTTTTTTTCATACGGACCCAGATTCAAGAACTATATTTTAACGTTGAGAAATACATGATAGGTTATCTAGTTTAGTTTGGAAATTATACATAATTTATTCATATTTTTTATTTAAATAATAATTTTTTAGCTCCCAATTTTCAAGATAGGCCACTACTTAAAATTTCTCAACGTTAGATCTGAGATAATACATGCAAGGACACGTACTAATATTTTCATTGAGTTTGGTGAAAACTGCGAGTATTTTGAGCATAAAAAATGTAGTTTCGAGAAAAAGGCACCGGCGTAGCTTAGTCGGCTAAGGCGCTTGCCTGCTGATCCGGAGTTGCGCTGGGGCGCGGGTTCGATTGCCGTTTGGGCTAATTATCTGGTCGGGTTTTTTTTCGAGGTTCTCCCTAACAGTAAGTTTATATAAAGCAGAGGGATAAATAAGGTCATGTGATTGTTTCACATCAGTTTTTTTAGTGCATAATCCATTTCGAAATGTGAGAAACAGACAACATTTTGAGAAAAGATGTGCTGCAAATTTATATAACGGTCGAGCAGGCAATTTAAAGTTCAGACAAATTTGATTAGACGAAAATGTAGTAACTGAACATAGCATAGGAGGAATGAATATCCAGTGAGTGCAATGCTATGCTTACCATTATCCAGATGAAGAAACAAATGGTAATTTCAATTCTTGCTGTCAAAATGGACTCATTTTTATACCAGAACCAGCAATAAGTGAGGAATTCAATCATTGTTGTGTTTGCCTCAATTGTTCTCATACTGTATGCAGTATGTAAAGTTGGATTTTATAAAAAGAATAAAATTGTGTTTGGGTCGAATTGCTGCCTTCAATGACATTGCACAAAGGTACTGTGTTTCTTATTGCTTTATGTTTTAGTCTAATTATTGTGTATTTATTTTTTAAATAGTCACCCATAGGGGGCGGATGTTGATGACCTAAAAATCTACTTAAAATGAACAATAAAATGCCCTTAAAGTAATGGGAAAATGGCATCAAATTAAACGAAAATGGCATTTAAATATTATTCACCGTACTCGCACCACAACTTCTTAAAAATTAGTCACCTTGTTTCAATGACTGCCCTGCAAATCTCGGAGAGAGGAGGCAACTTCCTGGAATTTGGCTAAGATAAAGGAAAAGAACATGCAACAAAATGAAGGTTTTAAGGGAAAACTATAGATTTACTTTTTTATTTTATTTGGTTATTTTACGACGCTGTATCAACATCTAGGTTATTTAGCGTCTGAATAAAATGAAGGTGACAATGCCGGTGAAATGAGTCCGGGGTCCAGCACCGAAAGTTACCCAGCATTTGCTCGTATTTGGTTGAGGGAAAACACCGGAAAAAACCTCAACCAGGTATTATAGTTTTATTAATTTGTCCTACAGAATAATTTCTGTAATATTGACAATGAATATTTGAGGAGAAAAATTCGCTCCTGCGCCGGGGATCGAACACGGGTCCTTGGTTCTACGTACCAAGCGCTCTGACCACTGAGCTACGCCGAATTCAATCCACAGCACCGGACCGAATCCTCCTCCTCAGGCCACAAAGGGAAACATTGAAGGAGGAGGATTCGGTCCGGTGCTGTGGATTGAATTCGGCGTAGCTCAGTGGTCAGAGCGCTTGGTACGTAGAACCAAGGACCCGGGTTCGACCCTCGGCGCCGGAGCGAATTATTCTCCTCAAATATTAATTCTCAACCAGGTAACTTTCCCCGACCGGGATTCGAACCCGGGCCACCTGGTTTCGCGGCCAGACGTGCTGACCGTTTCTCCACGGGTGTGGACAAAAACTATAGATTTTAATGACGGTTTACAATGTGTTTCAATCAGGGGTGGTCCATGTCAGTGCCTTCATTCTCTGTTTCCTCCTCCTTCCGCTCTTCACTTTTGTTACCAGATCTACCAGATGAAGGGGTGTGAATGACAAAACAAATTGTGGGTGCAGCGTGCGTTCTTGCAATCTTTGTTTTAAAAATACTGTCTACTACAGTAGACATCCTTTCCGAACCATGTTGAGGACACAACGTCCTGTACTGGACACGGTGAAAGTTTCCCCCTTTCCAAACATAAATTCTATAGACACCCTAGTACCGACAAAAGAACAGTAGCAGTTAAACATCACTTAAACTAAGCTGCTGTCAAGCATTTTATATTACTTCCGTTGTGTGAAGTGAAGCCTCCAGTGGAATGAGGGATGGACTTTAGAGTCTGTTCCAAACTATAAAACTCAAACTTCACTGTTATTCACTTATTCAGTAGGTAATTACTACTGACCTATTTGCTTAGAAAATGATTTAACAGACCTATCGGTAAAGAAGAAAGTAAAATGCATTCCAAATGATCTAAAAGTTCTTCAAAGTATTACAAATAACCAAAAAATGCTGAAAAAATATAAAAATGACCTATTAGTTCAAAAACGTCAAAAAATGCAATATAAGAAATTGTTTTTTTACGTTTATATAAACATAGAAAGGATTTCTATATTAATAGGCATCGTCCTAATGTGAAAAATAAGATGACTTTTCACCAACATCCGCCCCCTAGTCTTCCAATACGTGGGATGTAACTTTAATAGTGGCAACACTCCTGTAAAAGCGAAACGAGACGGAGTTAATTGTTGTCACTTTTACCACATGTTAGTCTATGTCTGCCCCCCCCCCCCAAAAGGACTCTTCCGTCCGACTCACAGCGAATGCGCTGTGGAGAGTTGAAGTTAGTCTCCTGTTAGTTACAGCTCTAAGCGGCTGTGTTTCTCCATGTTTACAAAGCAGGAACAGCGATCTTGGCTGAATGTTAATGCACAGTTTTTCCGTCATCTTTTAGCATAATCTGAGACCAGCGTTGCGAAGAAAACGCCCACACGTTTTGCAAAACTCTCCCATCATTTTGCAGGATAACTAAGGAGCGCAAACGGAACAGCCAGTAGCTGATTTGTACTGTCGCTGGGGGTGGGAAGTGTTTTTCCATTCACCACATTCACCGGACTTAAGCCCCTTTGATTATGACTTAATCCCGAAGATGGTTGGAACCATTTCGTGACGTTCGATTCCGGACTGTTCCCGATATTCTGCAGGCAGTAGGGCGGTCCATCAGAAACATCAACAGAACAGAAGCTGCTACAGGGATACTACTACTTCCACTTCGCTGGCAACAAGTTGTAGACAATGCTGGTTACTACATTGAAGGACTGTAGAAGTTTCACAGATGTATCACTTGTATATTCCTAATAAATAAATAGTTGCCATTATTAAAGTTACAACCTGTGTATACAAACAGCTGTTCTTGCTTCAGACCACTAGTTTTACTAATTTATCTTAACGGTGTCGCAGGTAGCGGTGGTGTGCCAGGCATGGACGGCGGTTTCTGGGGAGCTGGCAACGCGGGGGGCAGCTCCCCGCCCACCACACTCCCCAACAACTCCACGAGCCACCACACAACCCCGTGCAGCAGCTCCTCGTCCGGCCCGGGCACGCCGACAGGCTCGAGGGGCGACGAATCACCCAGCTACGACGAGGAAGCCATGACCCCCCACGACTACGAGCACCCGCACCACCTGCACCACCACCACCAGCACCCGCTGGAAGACCCCGCGAACGGACCCTCGTCGGTGGTGGAGTACACCACGTACTACAGCAACAACGTGCCGGTGCGCGTCGTCAAGCGGCGCACTTGCGCCAACAAGAAGGAGCGCAAGCGGACGCAGAGCATCAACAACGCCTTCGCCGACCTGCGAGACTGCATCCCCAACGTGCCGGCCGACACCAAGCTGTCCAAGATCAAGACGCTGCGGCTGGCCACCTCGTACATCGGCTACCTCATGGGCGTGCTGGAGAGCGACGACCCCGTGGCCTGCGACACCGGCTTCCGGGCAGAGCTCGTGCACACTGGGGGTGCCCGGAGAGCCAGCACCGGCTCAGCGGACTACGTCAGCCGGGGCCAGATGGACCGCAAGACTGCGGGAGACATGGTAAGTCCCCAATGAACCTCACTGATATGGTGGAGAGAGCAGTAGGTTATGTAGATTCGGTGCTAGTTCACACAAAGAATATTCACCCAAATTAAAAATTTGACCCATTGATGATTGACGCACCGGAGAATGGGGCAGGGCATAGTTGCGTCCCACGGTAAAATGCAGCAGATAAAAAAGGTCTCTGTTTTGTGGGCATAGTTGCGCCCCGTTCCCATCAGGTAGAAAAAAGGGGCAGGGCTTAGTTGCGCCCCACGGTAAGATGCAGCAGGTAAAAAAGGGTCACTGTTTTGTGGGCATAGTTGCGCCCCGTTCCCATCAGGTAGAGAAAAGGAGCATGACATAGTTGCGCCCCACGGTAGGATGCAGCAGATAAAAAAAGGATCCCTGTTTTGACGGATAGTTGCGTCCCGTTCCCAACAGGTAGAGAAAAGTGGCAGGGCATAGTTGCGCCCCACGGTAAGATGCAGCAGATAAAAAAAGGATCCCTGTTTTGTCGGATAGTTGCGTCCCGTTCCCAACAGGTAGAGAAAAGTGGCAGGGCATAGTTGCGCCCCACGGTAAGATGCAGCAGATAAAAAAAGGATCCCTGTTTTTACGGATAGTTGCGTCCCGTTCCCAACAGGTAGAGAAAAGTGGCAGGGCATAGTTGCGCCCCACGGTAAGATGCAGCAGATAAAAAAAGGATCCCTGTTTTTACGGATAGTTGCGTCCCGTTCCCAACAGGTAGAGAAAAGTGGCAGGGCATAGTTGCGCCCCACGGTAAGATGCAGCAGATAAAAAAAGGATCCCTGTTTTGTCGGATAGTTGCGTCCCGTTCCCAACAGGTAGAGAAAAGGGGCAGGGCATAGTTGCGCCCCACGGTAAGATGCAGCAGATAAAAAAAGGATCCCTGTTTTTACGGATAGTTGCGTCCCGTTCCCAACAGGTAGAGAAAAGTGGCAGGGCATAGTTGCGCCCCACGGTAGGATGCAGCAGATAAAAAAAGGATCCCTGTTTTTACGGATAGTTGCGTCCCGTTCCCAACAGGTAGAGAAAAGTGGCAGGGCATAGTTGCGCCCCACGGTAGGATGCAGCAGATAAAAAAAGGATCCCTGTTTTTACGGATAGTTGCGTCCCGTTCCCAACAGGTAGAGAAAAGTGGCAGGGCATAGTTGCGCCCCACGGTAAGATGCAGCAGATAAAAAAGGATCCCTGTTTTGTGGGCATAGTTGCGTCCCGTTCCCATCAGGAAGAGAAAAGGGGTATGGTATAGTTGCGCCCCGATTAAATAATAAGACATACCGTGAAAGACTCAATTTTTAAACCACGTGATCGAGGAATTCAGAAACGGTAAAATAGATAAATACATGATCTTAAAAAAATGCAGTTACGTTTATAATAGCCTATTTTTAAGTAATTTATTTATTTTATGGCAATCACTTCCGTGTGTACTATGCCCTCTCCATTATGGTACCTGATTTCAATGCAGCTACCACTATAATATTTTTAAGTAATTTATTTATTTTATGACAATCACTTCCGTGTGTACTATGCCCTCTCCATTATGGTACCTGATTTCAATGAAGCTACCACTATAGGCCTAATATTTTTAAGTAATTTATTTATTTTATAACAATCACTTTCGTGTGTACTATGCCCTCTCCATTATGGTACCTGATTTCAATGAAGCTAGCACTATAATATTTTTAAGTAAGTTACTTGTTTTGTGACAATAACTTTCGTGTGTACTATGCCCCTCGGGGCGCAACTATGCCATGTTCATTCTGCTACCTGATTTCTTCGGAGCGTAACTATGCCATGTCCATTCTGCTACCTGATTTCTTCGGGGGCGCAACTATGCCATGTCCATTCTGTTACCTGATTTCTTCGGGGCGCAACTATGCCATATCCATTCTGTTACCTGATTTCTTCGGGGCGCAACTATGCCATACCGGGAGAATGTACCCAAATAAATTAACCCAAAAGAAAATTAGAACAAAGAAAATTCACATATAGCCTATTATTTTTTTTTATTTTTAGTTGATAATGCAATAATTTAGATGGAACGAAATTTTGAATGGTTCACATATCTTCTGAAATGAAGAACTGTAGGCCTATTTTATTGCAGAAACCGAGTCTTGGATGGGTTTCTTTAGATTTGAATGTTGTAACCACAGGCACCTCAAAACGTCCTTCGTCTTTGAAT
This sequence comes from Periplaneta americana, assembly GCF_040183065.1. Classification (NCBI taxonomy): domain Eukaryota; kingdom Metazoa; phylum Arthropoda; class Insecta; order Blattodea; family Blattidae; genus Periplaneta; species Periplaneta americana. The sequence continues at coordinate 170,359,287 of NC_091120.1, read as the reverse complement.
TCATCATACCTTTGTGAAATATTGTGCAGCCTTATAGTTAAGCTTTTATATTTCCGTTTTTGTAGTTCTTTTACTCTTCGTCATAGATCCAACTCCTGGATTTGAAGCTCCACTTGTTCTACTGCCTCGTTCAGAATTCGTACATTTACCTTTTTCATTTTTCTTCTTATGTCGATGGTTTTAGTTTTGTTGGCATTTATCTTCATCCCAGAGGCTACTTCTTATAGCGGTCATTTAGCTTCAGTGGCATGTCTCCTCGTCTAACAATGTCACATCATCAAAAAATCTTATGCACTTTATTCTTGAAAATGAAATAGATATTCATATAAACTTACACATTTCGGAATACAAATGTTACCACGGAAACGAATTGCTAAAAATGTATTTACTATGAAATTAAGTAAACTTTATCGCAACGGGTGAATTTTCCCTGAATGAGGGTGAGAATGAAAATAGTTGGGTGTAATCACTTTGGGTGAATGTTCCTGGATCAATATTCTTGAGCGATTTTTTTGGGAAAATTTTTTTTGGCCAACTTGAATTGTGCGTACTAGCCTGGTATCGGTTATATAAGCTAAGGTCGCCCTCGGTAGCGCAGTTGGTATAGCGCTGGCCTTCTATGCTCGAGGTTGCGGGTTCGATTCCGGCCGAGGTCGATGGCAAGCATTTAAGTGTGTTTAAATGCGACAGGCTCATGTCAGTAGATTTACTAGCATGTAAAATAACTCCTGCGGGACAAAAATTCCGGCACACCGGCGATGCTGATGCTGATATAACCTCTGCAGTTGCGAGCGTCGTTAAACAAACCATAATTTTTATAAGCTAAGAATCCTGGATTCTGTGTAAAGGTGTCCGTCATGCCAGAAAACTTCATGAATTTCAACGATGCGATTTTTTCATACCTTTCCACTGGCAAAGCATATCTGCGATCATTGGAAATTCCATAGTTGCAATCAGTGCCCTTGAGAGGGTGATACCTATGAAGGACGGCCCGCTATACAAAGAAAGACGGAATTCCCTGTTAACCATTTTATGCAGAACAACAAAAGACTGAGGGGGTAAAGGCCACAGTTTGAGTCGCTTTCTGCAGTGCAGAAGAGAATAAAAATTATGAGATGTATTGAAATTTCTAAATATATTTATATAAAACGTAGTAAATGTAGAAAAATGCATATTAATTATGATTTAGGTGTTTTAGTTCTTAAGGTCCAATTTAGATGTCTTTAGGTTCAGCAGAATTTACATATATGACACTTATGATTATGTTCGGAAAATTATCTAAGAAATTATGAGTGTAGAAGTAAGGAAAAAAATAGGTAAAACGTATAAATCTGATCCCAAAATGTAATCAGATGCTAGCCCACCTAGTGGAGCGACGTTTGTTTAAGTGAAGCGAAGAACTAGAGAAGTCTAGGGAGCAACCAGGCGATTCGCTTCCCCCGCCTCTCTTCGCCTTGTACCAATGAGCGGTGAATAGGAAGAACAGTCAACATATTAATCTTTCTCACTCTTCGAACAGTTCTGGGTATTTATCGAATTAACTTTCTCTGCATCGTCATTCGGTAGAGAATGTACCACGTGGTACATGCTCGCATTTCAGTTACTGTAGTGTATATCTGTGATTTTGGTATCAGATGAACTTGGAAAAGATTCACGTGAAACGTTTTTATAAAGTGTTGAATGTTAACGAAAAGTCATACTCAATTTTAATTCAATAAAAGAAAAATCTTATAAAAATGGGGATGATTAGTAAATGCGGAGAGTAGGAAGACAGAAATAGTTAATTTAACAGACTACTTCGGAAACACTTAACTGTGATATTAATTTAAAAATGAATCCAATTCTCAGTAATGGCATTATTAATTACAATTTCTTTCAAACAACTCATTGGAGTCATATTGATGTGTGAATCGTTTCGACTATCAATTGCATTGTTGTCTCGAGACGAGGCCACATGGAATGAGGAAGCGATTATGAAGTAACTAACGAGAAGACTCTCGTCTTTTTAAATTTCTGTGCAGGGAGTATGAAGACAGGAATGGAAAGAAATATCAGACTTTTATTTTTAAATTCCAAACATTCTTACAATTCCAACCATGCTCACAATAACAATCACCAACTGCATAACGTTTCACGCAGTTATAGGATTCGATTAATCTCTTGTCACAGTTTTAAAGTCGATAGAAATCTGTAGGACATAAAACTAGGGGAGCTTGTGTCTTAGGTAGGGACACCCGATTTTCGGGAACGATTTTCTTCACGAATTTTTTCTATTTGAATCAGGAAAGTTAAAATTGTTATAGTATGAAAAAGGCTAGAGAACAAGTCTCTTTTCATACCTGTAACAATTTTAACTGTCTTGATTCGTGAAAAAAAAAAATCATTCTTGAAAATGGAATGTCCCTAGTCAGAGGTTCACGACATAGTCTATAATAGAATCCGTTACCTGAATAAACTGAAAATTTCTCGCTCCGTCAAAATTTAATTCTGGAGAGAATTTGTGGTGTTATACAGCGGCTCTAACTGCAAGTGTTTTTTTTTCCATCCTGTACCTTAAGTCAAACTATATCATACAACTCGCTGGGAAAAAAGGCATTGCATTACACCGCAAAACCCCATTTTTTCTACAAATTTCGGGGTTTTGTATTACCGTAAAAGCTAACTATAGTCGCGACGCTGTTATTCCCGGCGTGACTCCTCCTTTTAGCTTACGTCTTAGGAAGTGAAGGCTCTATAAAGTCTAAGTAGGTAGTATCGTTCGCCATTTTTGTTCTTTCGTTGCCGAGCTATCAGACGAGGAATCTATTTGTCACACCGTTAAACATTATCATGTCGTAGCTCCTATGATAATAAATCAAACACACTGTAATTCAGCAAATAATTGAGCGGCAAATAACGTCCTCGTGTGCTTTCTGCGAACGCCAACGAAAGAATCAAAATGGCGGGCGATTATATTAAGTATTTATCGAGCCTTAGGAAATGCATAACGTAATCATTAGCGAATCAGAAGACGCACACGTTTAAATGTAGCAGACCTGCAACGTCATTGGCTGCCGGAAATAAGATCGACGGGACTATAGTGGTTATATTTGGATCCGGCAACATTGCATTCATCGAATTACTCGTCTGGGTTGCAATATTTATCTTCAGACCTTGTTGGTGATGGAATTGTTGAATTGCATAGCATATCTCCTGAAATTTCCCGAACGAATGCTTTAATGCACTATGTATTTGAGAATTTTATCGATGATGTTACGAAATTTCCGTCCAGTGTTATGTGCTAGTAAACCATCAGACGATACTCTACCGACGAATGTGGAGAATCGTTACACAGACATCTGAAAAAGCTGTTTTAGTATACCCATTCTACAGTACTATGTTAATACAACATTAAGCACAGCCGGCAATAAAATTGCAGAACGGGCAAGGGTATTCAGCAATGTCAACATACCTTACTAATCAGTAGACTTTGTGGAATTGCCACGAGAATCGCAAGGTTCACTGCGCACGCGGTATAGACTGTACGAGAAGGAGGCGTGTAACGGATGGAGTATGCCTCTGATGTAATACTGAGCAGTGTACTGCGGTTACAATAAAACCTGTATCCTGCCATTCAAGAAATATAATGAATGATCATTGAAGTAGGAAACGTCTAAACATGTAAATACACAATTATTTTGTAGTGAGATATATTAACTCTTAAAATTTAATGTAAGATACTCACATCATCCTTGAATATGTGCATTGCAGTGAAGAGTTACGTACATTTTGAGCGACTGCAAAGTGAACCTCCTCCGATGGTCACTCAAACATTTTTTATATTGGTAAAATGTAATAGGTGCATATTTGAAGAAAGGGAAGTCACTACTTTTTAGTACACCAACTTCAGACGTCTTGTCGTGATCTGATAGTACATCATAAATAATAATAATACGAAGTTGTGAATAGGCAGAATTTTTAGCAATAATGTTTCTCAACTTACATTTCACTTTTTTTTTTAAATTAGTGAATTGTTATTTTGGATAACAGTTTGTGATACTTTATCCACTATATTAAGGGCTTCTGAGAGTTGTAGTTTAGACGATTCTAACAGGGTGATGCTTTTGGACACGATTTTAAAATTAGAACCAATGAACAGAATATCTTCCAATAGCTGTTCAGAAGGCAAAGATTTTACAGCTGCAACAGCAGAACTGTCTGTGCTATCCAATGCATCAATTACTTCCATTATTTTGCCGTAATGTTCTGCATAACAATTAACAGCATCCAACCACGTTCCCCAACGGGTCAAGACTGGCTGCGGGGGTAAGGGTATTCCAGGGGCAATTATTTGGAACAGCAACACTCTCATTGTAGCATGTTTGATTGAATTCTTGTCTGCACTGAACAAATGTTAAGCTTTGACTATTCCAACCACAGTAATGCAAAAACAAGTGCTTACATAGGTATACATTAGCTGTAGCTGCTCTATCTATTTGGACCGGTCACAACTCTTAATATGAACTGCTTATACTTCGAGACCGGGCGGTCGCTCACCTCCTCTATACTACCGTACATCGGCAACCTGATTGCATGCTGCGTGTGGCAATTCAACGAAGTCCACTAATCAGTGATACTAACAAGAGAACCGTCCCAGGTCGTGTAGCTTGAATTTAATGAAAATGCATATTTAAGCTAATTTTCGTACGTTATTTGGTGATAGTCGTTCGTTTCGCTTTTTCCTCGTTTACGAAATATAATGACTTGAAAATCGATGCTACTTATACCGCTTCTTGCGCGTACTCGGATCCTCATAGTTCCGAGACACCGTACCACAGCTCCCGCATGTATTTCAGTTACTATGTCTAACAATGAAGACAAATTTCTCTCACGATTGCCAAATATGTAAGATTTCCCTTTTTAGATATGTTACAAATAGGCCTATCAGTTAAATTACTGCAACGAGGCTTCAAAGCAGACATCCTTTTAGATGAAGAATGGGCTAAGTTAACCTTCTGAGTGCGGAAATAACATATTTAATCCCGGTAATCGCTTAGATAAACATTTAACGCGTGTTAATGGCTCTGGAAGTTTGCCCGATGTAGACATGCCAAGAACACAGATTTAACTGCACCTTGTGTTTTATGAGGAACCTTAGTCCACGGTACTGAGAACGGAGCTCACTGAAGTCTGTTATGGAGATGTTCGAGGTAGGTCCATAGGCGTTGTTCTCGCTCGTGTATTGATCCGAGGCTGGCTTGTTCAAAATTCAGTCGAGGATGAATTTTTAAGAACGACAAAATACCTTTGCATGGCTGTAAATCTGTGAGTCTCATAACATAAATATAGGATAAGCAGAAGAGTCTATATCTTAATGAGAGAGATCCAGACTTTTTCCGGGCCATATCTGAACAAGTTTCTTGCCTCGATAGAAAAAAGATCTCTACGTAGAAATGAGGTTAAAGAGGTAACTAATACTGAAAGCAAACAAACATAAACCCAATTCTGATGTTGTCGAGGAGATGTGAAGACATCTATAACATCGTAACATCTTGTGGAAAGACGGCAACTGAATTAACAATGTTCTGAATGAAGGGGTGCACAAAATTCCATAGTTGAAGTACGCTAAGGCACCTCTTTCCCAACCGTAAAAATGAGTGTGACGAAAGAGACACATACTTTCTTTTAATTAATCACGAATGCACCGAATAGAGGTAGCAGAGAGTCGGGTAGTATCGGACATCGGGTAATATCGGACAGTGAGTTTCTTTCATCTACCACACGATGATAGTACCTGATTGACATGGTTACGTTTCTGTGATGTCGCATAGAGAAATGTAACCATGTCATTCAGGTACTACCATATGGTGGTAGATGAAAGAAACGCACTGTCCGATATTACCCGATGTCCGATACTACCCGACTCTCCCCTACATCAGTGGGAAGAAGTAAGGAATAGAAAAGTTATTACTTCAGAGGTTGGTGCATGAGTGACAAAACATAAGGAAGTGATAAAGTGAAAATAATATGCATGAGTGACACAACTTAGGAAAGTGATAAAGTGAAAATGGTGATGGTGACAGAAAAGACGGTAAGGCAAGGGAATAATAGTGAAAAAGGGTAAGATACAATAACCAAGGAGTGATAATAAGTAGCCTAGGTGGGAATGGAAATGTAGGTCTAATGAAACTGTAGAAACTACTTCGTCTGAAACAGATTAGATTAATGCAGCGGTGACCATAACTCGAACGGCAGTGATTACACGCGAGAGACAGTCTAAGAAGTAGGGAGACGGGGGAGAGGTACATACATGGCATGAAAATTACAACCAGTGGCGGTTCGTGCAATAATATTGAGTTCTTCATCAACCCGCTAATAAAAATCGCAAGCTTTGCTGTATCAGTAATGTCACTACTGTCATCAAGAGCCAATAATATATATCTTGCTTTTCTTTTTAAATATTCCTCATGAACACAATCAGAAACTTCCTGAATTCTCTTCTGGATATTTAGTCCAGAAAGAGCAGTTTTTCAAAATTAATTAACAACTTTCATTGCACAAATTATTTCAGCCACCTTGATCATTACGCTTTTAAAAAAACTCTCCTTCGTCGGAAGGCTTAAGAGAACGAGCTATTTCGTTTGCCACTAGATAGCTGGCTTCCTTACATTTAGTTGTGTCATCTTTCTCTTCATGGCGATGCTTTATGGCTGATTTCAGTTCTTGGAGTTTAATAGCTCGTTTCATTACTACACTAGCACGTAATATTCAATTAGTTTATCTATATTATCATTATTATTATTATTATTATTATTATTATTATTATTATTATTATTATTATTATTATTACTGCTAGTGATAAAGCTATCAGTATTATTATTATTATTATTATTATTATTATTATTATTATTATTAAATCAATAAATATCAAATAACTCATAATAGTCATAAAAATTAAAAAAAAAATGGAGCATAGTAATTATTTTATCATTCAAGGGAAGATGTAGGCCTATATGAGCCGTTCAGAGCAGAAGTGATGTAAGTCAAAATTGGGTAATGAGGTTTAAAGTAAATGTTCTGTAAAATGCAGCGCATAGTAGCAATTAATATGTCTTTCGTGCTATCCACTGACTACTAATAGTTTAAATAAATTGAATACTAATTGCTACTTAGCGCTGTATTTTACAGAATGTTTACTTTAACCCTCATTACCCATTTTTGACTTACACCACTTCTGCTCTCAACGTTTCATATATTGAGGCACTTATATAAGAATTATGGTAACACTTGCTGATCAGTACTAATAATAATAATAATAATAATAATAATAATAATAATAATAATAATAATAATAATAATAATAATAATAGTAATAATAATAATAATAATAATAATAACTGTATTCAGCGTAATGCCCTGTAATGTCGCTTCTATATACTACTACTAATTGAACCGCTGAGCAAAGCAACATTATTACATTTTCTCCGATAGAACAGCGAATAAATTCCTCTTCCCATTCTGTACGAAAAATTCTGTTACTGGTCGTAGAGACAGAGGGTTTGTAGAGCAACATGGTACCGACACTGCTTACCTTCAGTACGTGAGCGAGACAGAGAGCAATGTACAGGAAACTCCCCTTACCAGTATGAAGTCTTTGATTACACGATGTAATCACGATACCCAGTTTGGTCACCGCTGACCTAGATCTTTCAACACCTGTATTCTTGCAATTTATCTATCATTAAATGTGAGTACAGCATCTAGTACACCAAGTTCCAACGCTGACATACCAACAAACACATGTCTTGGGGCTCGGTACCAAACAACGTTACTGAACGATTCATTAGTATTCTGGGTTCTTTCTCTCAAGTAAATCAGAATGAGCAAGATCTTAAAACACAGACTTTATGAAGCATTAATTTTACTACAAAACAAGCCAAACTACAGCCTTCTAAGACAATTAATTCCTGAGATAATAATTTTTTTGTGAAAAGTGGTAATGTTTTTCTCTAAAACATAAATACACTAAATTTTTAAAAATATATTTAAAATAGTAAATATTCTAATATCTTAATAAACCAAACACCAAATTAAGCATAATGAACCATACTTTCATAAAGTATAAAAAAAATTAGAATGCCATTTTTTTCATTTTGGGTGTAGATGACTCCCCTTAACTCAGTCGTTGTTGTTGAGACCAATAGTTACCGTACTTACTGGCTTTTAAGGAACCCGGAGGTTCATTACCGCCCTCACATAAGCCCACCATTGGTCCTTATCCTGAGCAAGATTAATCCATTCTCTATCATCATATCCCACTTCCCTCAAATCCATTTTAATATTATCTTCCCATCTACTTCTCGGCCTCCCAAAAGGTCTTTTTCCCTCCGGTCTCCCAACTAACACTCTATATGCATTTCTGGAATCGCCCATACGTGCTAAATGCCCTGCCCATCTCAAACGTCTGGATTTAATGTTCCTAATTATGTCAGATGAAGAATACAATGCTTGCAGTTCTGTGTTGTGTAACTTTCTCCATTCTCCTGTAACTTCATCCCTCTTAGCCCCAAATATTTTCCTAAGCACCTTATTCTCAAACACCCTTAACCTATGTTCCTCTCTCAAAGTGAAAGTCCAAGTTTCACAACCATACAGAACAACCGGATTTTCCATATTTATTCTGTGTTTAATTTCCTTCCGACTGACATTTATATTTGTTACTGTTGCTCCCAGGTATTTGAATTTTTCCACCTCTTCAAAAGACAAATTTCCAATTTTTATATTTCCATTTCGAACAATATTCTGGTCACGAGACATAATCTTTAACTTTGTCTTTTCGGGATTTACTTCCAAACCTATCTCTTTACTTGCTTCAAGTAAAATTCCCGTATTTTCGCTAATCGTTTGTGGATTTTCTGCTAACACATTCACGTCATCCGCATAGACAAGCAGCTGATGTAACCCGTTCAATTCCAAACCCTCTCTGTTATCCTGGACTTTCCTAATGGCATACTCTATAGCAAAGCTAAAAAATAAAGGTGACAGTGCATCTCCTTGCTTTAGCCCACAGTAAACTGGAAACGCATCTGACAGAAACCGACACCAATGTGACAACGAAAATAACACGGCGTTCCGGTACGTGAAGACGTCAATTTCGAGCCCTGATATAATAAAGAAGTATGACAAAGTTCAGAATTAACTTCCAGGACTGCCAGTAGAATGGATCAGTTGCGTGCTGGTAGTAAAACGCTGTCAACGGAGGCCCAACTCCTCGGTCGCCCAATTACCAACAAACACAAAACACGTGTACGAGTTCTAGTCAGGAAGTGACAAAGCTACCAAAAGCGGGCATTAACTTCCTCAACTCCTCTATATTCGGTACAGCTGGAAGAGAGTTGGGAGGCAAAAAACCCACAATAAACAAATTAACTGACGTATCACATATCCGTCAGCGAGCAAGTCAATCTTCGTGTAACGCCGACCCGTCACGTCTGCTCGAGTGTTTACAGATAGGATGTGTTTAGCTCAGCTATATGTGTCACTTCCACACAATACATTTCCTGGGAGCCTGATTTAAAAACACACAGTATCAAACTGAAGCACTGCATTATTTCCTGCTGTTTCTTTTACAGAGTTTATTTCACTTTCTCTTAATGCGATATATAAGAAAGTATGGTCATAACTAAATAACTTACTGAAAATATTCCGAAATGTTACAGTAGTACTCATTTGCACTTTTCCAGCATCCTGCATACAGAGAAAGTGGGTTTGGGCATGTGTGCAGCGGGTTCTGAACCACTCGATGAATTTTGTTCATTTTCAGTATCTACGAGTCGCTTTATCCGCGAATGATGTTCGCGAAATGCAATAATGTATGTATGTATGTATTTATTTACACTGCAAGTGGGCAAGCACCCGGTGGCAGTGGTATATACAATATTAACAATACACAGTTAAAAATTGAAGTAAAAAAAATGCGATTTTATTTGAAATAAAAAAACACAGTCGCACTCAACATCGAGAATAATGTGATAATTCTTTGTGGATTTTTGTGTTGTATGATGAGATTGGCCAGTTAGTACCGTATGGAAAACTTTTTTTTTCTTTCTACCTTTCTTTCTTTCTTTCTTTCTTTCTTTCTTTCTTTCTTTCTTTCTTTCTATCTTTCTTTCTTTCATTCATTCATTCTTTCTATCTTTCTTTCTTTCTTACTTTCTCTTTCTTTCTTTCATTAATTCTTTCTATCTTTCTTTCTTTCTTTCTTTCTTTCTTACTTTCTCTCTTTCTTTCATTAATTCTTTCTATCTTTCTTTGTTTCTTACTTTCTCTCTTTCTTTCTTTCTTTCTTTCTTTCTTCCTGCTGTTATTTCTTTCTACCTTTCTCTCTTCTCATTCTTTTTTTTTACCGTTCTTTCTTTCTTTTCTGTATCTTTCTTTCATTTTTTCCACCTTTCTTTCTTTGTAACTTTCTTACTTTCCATCGTTCTTTTTTTCTTTCTTCCTTTCTTTCTACTTTTCTCTCTTTTACCTTTCTTTCTTTCTACCCTTCTTTCTTTCTACCGTTCTTTTTTTCTTTCTTCCTTTCTTTCCACCTCTCTCTCTTTTTACCCTTCTTTCTTTCTACCCTTCTTTCTTTCTACCGTACTTTTTTCTTTCTTCCTTTCTTTCTACCTTTCTCTCTTTTTACCCTTCTTTCTTTCTTTCTTTCTTTCTACCCTTCTTTCTTTCTACCGTTCTTTTTTCTTTCTTCCTTTCTTTCTACCTCTCTCTCTTTTTACCTTTTTTTCTTTCTACCCTTCTTTCTTTCTACCCTTATTTCTTTCTACCGTACTTTTTTCTTTCTTCCTTTCTTTCCACCTCTCTCTCTCTCTTTACCTTTCTTTCTTTCTACCCTTCTTTCTTTCTACCCTTCTTTCTTTCTACCCTTCTTTCTTTCTACCGTACTTTTTTCTTTCTTCCTTTCTTTCTACCTTTCTCTCTTTTTACCTTTCTTTCTTTCTACCCTTCTTTCTTTCTACCGTTTTTTTCTTTCTTCCTTTCTTTCCACCTCTCTCTCTTTTACCTTTCTTTCTTTCTACCCTTCTTTCTTTCTACCGTACTTTTTTCTTTCTTCCTTTCTTTCTAGCTTTCACTCTTTTTACCTTTCTTTCTTTCTACCTTTCTTTCTACCGTTCTTTTTTGCTTCCTTCCTTTCTTTCTACCTTTCTCTCTTTTCAGCTTTCTTTCTTTCTAACGTTATTTTTTTTCTTTCTTCCTTTCTTTCTACCTTTTCTCTCTTTCTTTCTTTTTACCTTTCTTTCTTTGTACATTTGTTTCTTTCTGTCTTCATTTTTTCCTTTCTTTCTAACTTGATTTCTTTCTTCTCTCTGCCTTAATTTCTTTCTTCATTGCTTTTTTCTTTCTTTCTTTCTGCCTTCACTGCATTCATTTCTCTACTTTCTTTAATTCTCTATAGGCCTATCTTTCTTTCTGTCTTTTTTCTTTCTTTCTTTCTTTCTTTCTTTCTTTCTTTCTTTCTTCTGTCTTTCTCCCTTTTTCTGCCGCCTTTCTTTCCCTCTTTCTACTGTATTTATTTCTACCTTATTTCTTTCTCTCTTCCTTTCTTTTTCTCATTCTTTCTTTCTTTCATTCTTTCTTTCTTTTCTTCTTTCTTTCTATCTTTTTTTCTATCTATCTATCTATCTATCTATCTATCTATCTATCTATCTATCTATCTATCTATCTATCTATCTATCTATCTATCTATCTATCTTTCTTTCTTTCTTTCTTTCTATCTATCTTTCTTCCTTCCTTTCTTTCTTTCTATCTATCTATCTTTCTTTCTTTCTTTCTTTCTTTCGTTTTACCACTCCGGTATCGACTTACAGACTCTCTACATCCCACACACTTCCTTACGGTGTGATGTTCAAAGAGATAAACCACTCAGGTCCATGACAATATTCAGTTGGCAGTCGCATCATCTGACAACATTATTTGTCCCGCTCACACGTGTCAATAGGGTAATGGCGCAGAGGGACGACGTCGACCGCAGATCATTATCTGCTAATCATATTAAGGCGTGTGGCTGCAACTTCATTTCTTGACGGGGGGAGGATCATTATCCCCCTTCAATCGATAGCAGCGCCTCTCACGGTGTCTCCACTTAACACAATTACTGCTGCTGTTATTTACGATAATTGACCTTTCGCAAACGTGGAAAATAGCCGTAATGTGATTAAACCAACTGCGAGGACGAAAGTAAAATAAACGATCGCTATTGTGGAAGACACTTCAATTACCAAAAGTAATGTCGAAGATTTAGATTATGCGCGATGACACCGCTCCATGTGGCGAATACAGGAACTAATGAGTAATGGATGTGCTTTGTTGCAGATATGGTAGTAGGCTTTGTTCTGTTTGGGTTCTGGGCGCAGACGTGTGGAACGTTTTGTTTTGTGTGTTTTGCGATTTAGAGAGGATTTCTCCCACTACAAAAAACATCCTCGCCTCTCATCATGTACAGATTACACCGAACAACAAGAATTTTGCTCCGACTTAAAACAATGAGTCCCTTATGGTTTGATGTGCGCTGAATCCGAAAATGCATCTCTTTTCTTCGTATCACCTTAGGTTTTGAAGATATACTATGATTTCCTTTTTGATAAGCGCTCCCCCAGGAAACATCGGGCGCGGGTTATAAACCAAAACAAAAGCTAATGTATTTTATGAGTTTATTACTTATTTACAGTTTATTATGGTTGTTGGCATGTTATTTTGTACTGCTAATAAATAAACAGATATTGGTCCCTTCTATCAAGTAAATTTCGTAACAGTTCAAAGTGAGATCTACGCAATGAACAAACAAGGATGTGGTTTTTAGTATTTAAAGGAAACGTTTACCAGTTTGAGTGAAGGAAAATTAAAAGAGGGCATTTTCATCGGTCCACAAATTCACAAAGTTATGGCTGACCCTTTGTTTGAAGAAAAAGTTTCCGTTACAGACAGAATGGCATGGCGCGCTTTCAAAGATGTTTGCTCAAATTTCCTTGGAAATTCTAGGGCAGAGAACTACATAGAACTTGTTGTGGAAATCATGTTAAGTGCATATGACAAAATGGAGTGTTATATGTCTCTCAAAATGCACTTTCTACATTCTCATTTGGATTTCTTTCCTCCTAACTTTGGAGCGGTAAGCGACGAGCATGGGGAAAGATTTCATCAAGAAATATCTGAAATGGAAAGGCGATATAAAGGAAGATCATCATCCAACATGCTTTCAGACTATTGTTGTTGTTTTCTAATGCCAGGCGTTTGACAATAAAGTCATTTGACCTCTTGCACTCCAATATTTTTCAAAGATATTATCATGGTCAGCCACTGAAGCACAGATTTTGAGGTATTCCGAATCCATTTCTTAATTGCAGACTATTGTTGGTTCCTTGTAAAAGACAATCCCGGGTCTAGTTATAAACAGAAGTCATCCAGAACATTATTTGAAATGTAAGTTCAAATTCCGAGATTTTTCTCATTATATGCTTGAAATATTTTTATTGTTATTGTGCTTTAAACTATGTAACATCATTTTTGTATCCAGTACACATTTTTCAAGTACTATGAGGAATTCTGAATCCCTAGTGTGTTGTAATTTTATCAGTAGCAGCGAAAAATTAAAAACAAATAAGTTTGGCATAAAAAAATTCATTTCATTTTCCCGGGAAAATGATACGTGATGGGGCAATTTGAATTTTAAATTCAGATTTAGGGTACACATATTAGTAATATTCACCTATTTTTATTTCGAAGGAAGACAAAAAGTAAAAATTTGTTCTTCAGTGTTATCCGAAGCTGGTACGATAATTCTCAATTTCTATCACTGCATTTTCCTACAAGCGAATTTGTAGAGATATCTACTTTCAGACACAAACATATCCAGTATATAATGTATAATAGAGTGGAAGTGAAATAGCCTAACCCTGCAAATTTTCGGAGCGAATAGCTTATGTTCTATGTAACGAAAAAGTGTAATACCATTTATGGAAGGTCCATAGTTTTCTCAGGAAAAAAAAAGGCCCCCCCCCCACAAAAAGTTTAACACTCTCATATTTTATAGCTATTACGAGTAGGACTACAGTCTAGTATATACAGTCACGAAACTCAATACGTAGGGAATATGCATCCATAGATAGTTGCTAACCACTACGATCGCTACTATCGTCTCATCACAGATAATGCGAAATAATACCGGCACAATCTAGGCATTGTTCCTAATACCCTCAGCAACTCAAGTTTCGTGACTTTATATACTAGACTGTGGTAGGACCGTTATTTTTGTCCATATCGATAGAAAAATCGAATAAGGAATCATTTATTCCTCTGACGTATTTCAATAGCATGGACGATATTAGGGTTAATTTAATTCAAAAACCACTAATGTGAAGCCACTGACCGATGCGAACAGCTTGAAAAATTGTGGCCAGAAAGGGAGATGGAAGGTAATTCACCTCATAGACGTGAAAGTATCATCTTATATATCTATGGTTCACCTATACTTGTTTGTTTGAAAGATGGGACATGACAGTTTAGCGGCCGAACTTGAAACTACAGTGATATGTTGCCAATATGGACTACCATTCCGTTGGACGCATTCGTGTCGACGGAATTTAGATACCATGCTGATACCAAAGATTATAATATGCTACATAATTGAAGAGGAAGGGTTGATATCAACTGAAACTCTAACCAATCAACAAGATAGACGACTTGTGGACTACCACGCTGCCAACTGATGGAAGCTATCAACTGAGGTTACGATGGCTGACGTTAAAACATTCATTGACAATTGACGCAAAAGTAACAAAACAACACAAAAATCGACAGAGAATCAAAGACGAAACGTACCAATGCATAATAAATATCGCCAAGAGAGCTATTAAACATTCGCCATGTAGGAACGGTAAGTTTGGCAACTCAACAGTTGTTACCATAGCAACAGGCCTACCACGCTATGTGACATTCAGTTGTTTTTCCGATCGCAACGCTCCTGTCATGCCCCATCTTTAAAAAAAAAACAAGTATAGCAAGACAGATCTGACTTCTTACATCTGTATTACGAGAAGAAAGAGCAGTGTATTAGCGGCGATGTTTTTAGACTGCTGAAATTACCAACTCAATTTTTTAATTAACAGTGCATTTAATCACAAAATGTAATATAGGTTTTCTATTCATTTAAGTGTACCCTACCGTCCCTTTCAATCCGAAGGATTATTTCACTTCCACTCTGTATATAGAATGGTTTACGAGAAGTTACCGCCATTTACGCAGCATTTTTCCAAAGATATTTTTAACAAGATGTGTCATATAAACATGGGTTCTAATCTCAATATTTTCAGAGTTACACTAATTTGAAGTTGTTTGTAAAATACCATTAGGCCTATTCTTGAGTTTTAAGGGTAAAAGAATATTACAGATAAAGAATGAACTATTCAGAAGTATCATTTCTTCAATTAGCTAGTATTCTAAGCTAAAAATGTGTTGTGAATCCCATAGTCACAAAATTTTTTCTTCGATTTTTAACTACAAAATTACATTTTCCTTACGCAGTTATCACAACAATTTGTTACAAATCACGCCACTCTTGTAAATTCTTTAAAACTGTACATTAGGATGCATAATTAAATTGTCAATAATGAAGTTTCTAAAGTCGTATGATTTGTAACAACTGTTGTGATAAGTGCATAAGAATGATATAAGTTAATTTTCAGTTAAAAATTGAAAAACAACTTCTGTACAAAGCAATTAACAACACTAGCCAATTAAAGAAATGATATTTCGGAACAGTTCATTCTCTATTTGTAAGATTCCTTTGCCCTTAAAACTAAAGAAAAAGGTATTTTACGAACAACTTCAAATTAGTGTAACTTTGGAAATATTGAGATTAGGACACAAGTTTATACGACATTTTTTGCTCAGAATGTCTTCGGAAATAAGCTCTATAGTGGCGGCAAATCCTCGTGAATCACCCTGTATATGGATAGGATTATATAAAATGAACTCTGAAATATTTATATATACATAATTAATATTTAAAATTTCGGACACATCTTCAGAAATTCTCATTCCTTTATAAAATTTACACAAAAGGAAACCACGAATGGTAATTACTTCATTCAAACTTACAAAAAATATAGGCTATATCTTAATATATAAAATTGAATATGGGTATGTATGTATGTATGTATGTATGTATGTATGTATGTATGTATGTATGTATGTATGTATGTATGTATGTATGTATGTATGTATGTAGCCTATGTATGTATGTATGTATGTATGTATGTATGTATGTATGTATGTATGTATGTATGTATGTGTGTATGTATGTTCTCTATACAAATCTACACGCTTTGACCGATATGTGCCAAAGTTTGCACATTTAACCTTCATAACCAGGAGAAGAACATAGGCTACATTAAAATTGTACAAATGGAAGTTAAATTAATTAAAATTGTAAAAAATAAAAATAAATAGATCAAATATTCACGTATAATATTAAAATGCAAAATCTTCTACAGTCAATTGTTTTTTATTATTGTCTGTTGTATTCAACATCGACTTTCACGAGGCCATGGAAATTTTAACACGAAATTAAATTACATTGTTGTTACACATCATGAAGGCTAAAACTAGATAATTCATGCAATAAGTATCTTTACGCAGTCCAGGACCGTAATTCCTCGATGCAGTTTTGTAGATAGTGAGCAAACTGTTTTATACAACAGAATTGTAGAATTCTTTGAAACTACAAGGTTTGCTACCACATATTTACTTAATAATGAATAACCAATAGTACTATTGCGAAATATTGACCCACCAAAATTATGCACGAATAAGAATTGGTGTGAAAAACTCATACGAAACGTAATAAAATTGGCAATATTAACTGCAAAAATAAAAGATGTTTTTATTCCACGCATTGCTAGGATACTCATTCAATTTTAAGCAACTGCAATTTCAATGCCATTAGCATTTGTAATGGCCATATTAAAATGAAGCTCAAGGACAGTCGCTCAAAGTTTCAGACGTTAACTTAAAAACTGCGTGTTTTGCACATCCTCAACTATATTTTACACAAAGAAGTGACAAAAAAAAATTACACATATCAATAAGCAATTCAATGATACTTTTGTCATGTTGCTAATGTAGTATGTGAATGTACACAAGCCCAATGAAAATAACGTATTAATTCTCAAAATATTGTTGTTCACGTTGCAAATTTAGTATGTTAAGCGTTGTGGAAATAAAAATCTCTTAATTTCTAAAATATCAGTAGGCCTATACGTTTCTAAGAATATTAGTCTTTATTTTAAAAAATGGCTTATTGCGGGTTTATATTATATCTGTATTCTGTGTATAAAATTAGAAAAAATATAATATGTTCTGAATTTATGAGATATAGTTTCAAGTTATATTAAAAAAAAAAAAGAACTGGGTATGATATAAATGGGTGTACAGCGGTCAAGAGGCAAAAAAATCTTCTAATATAAATTATATATATATATATATATATATATATATATATATATATATGTATACTGTATATTGATTCGATGCTGAAACTGATAAGAAACAGGAGAAGGAATTATATTTTCTTTGGGTTTTACTTTGTTTATAATTTGATGTTTCTATTACTTTATTTGTATTTCTGGCGCTGTGGAAGAAAAGGCCTAATGGCCTTAACTACATCAGAATAAATAAATAAATAGACAGACAGACAGACAGACAGACAGACAGACAGACAGACAGACAGACAGATAGACAGATAGATAGATAGATAGATAGATAGATAGATAGATAGATAGATAGATAGATAGATAGATAGATAGATAGATAGATAGATAGATAGATAGATAGATAGATAGATAGATAGATAGATAGATAGATAGATAGATAGATAGATAGATAGATAGATAGATAGATAGATAGATAGATAGATAGATAGATAGATAGATAGATAGATAGATAGATAGATAGATAGATAGATAGATAGATAGATAGATAGATAGATAGATAGATAGATAGATAGATAGATAGATAGATAGATAGATAGATAGATAGATAGATAGATAGATAGATAGATAATCAAATAAATAAATAAATTAAATAAATAAATAAATAAATAAAAACACGTAAATAAATAAATTTAAAACAACAGTTTAACGTCAGGCACATGATATGTTTTCTTTTCGGTGCTTGATTTACAACTGTTTTAAATTGAGTTATCCCTAGCAGGCACTTGGCTAAGCAGTTCATTAATTCATCTAAGTAACGTTAAGTAAAGATTCATCTTTATGGGTGAGGAAAGCTTAGTAAAGACAATTCGTTTTGGTTGTGTACAGTTAGGTTTCCGAGATTTCCGAAAATTTAATAACCAGTTTAATTAAAAAATAGAAGCAGAAAAGAAAACCCGGGCAACGCCGGGTGCTTTCAGCTAGTATTGAATAAAATGCACACATCCATAATAATTTGCTTCGGCGCGTACATTATTACTAGCGAAAGATAATGATTTCTGGCCCTACACTAAAGACTGGTGACTTTGTTTCGCAAAGTCTTTGAAATGGATCGCAGTTTAAACAACAAGAAATTCGACTCGCTGCCTCGACATCTGATAATAATTGAAGTTACGTAATGTTGAAGAATTCCGCTCTTTTTAATTTCATTATCGCCGCGCAATTATGCAGAACCTCAACGATACTCAATGCAGAATAAAACATAATATGATAGGCACGCCGCAAGATTGTTATAATTTAGCGAAAACTTACACGAATGCTGTAGCATAATAACAAAGCAAACCCGATAGTGCCGTTGTCAGTATTTTTAATAATTTAATCTACATTTAATTGAAGAATATTTAAATTATCATATCTAATTAAAACGAACCTCTACTTTACACATCTCTATTACGACCTCTACTGCTTTACGCCTATCCTATCTGGGGCGGAGCTGCAATAAGTAAAATTAAACACATGCAGTCATTTCAAAATAAAGTCCTACGAATTTCACTCAATTCTCCTTGGTTTGTCCGTAACAGCCGTAACAGAGAAACTGGTATTAACACAACCAGTTTATTCATTCACAATCTAGAAAACGTTCCAGGAGCCGGCCACTATGTACTCTCTCGGAAGGACATCATTTCTCACCAGAATCAAGAGTCCACTTCCCATGGACCTAATATTATAATCAAAATTTATCATTACACCAACCTATATAGGCTAAAGTTGCCTAATTCCGTGATACGTTTTTTTCACTGACTATCGCGGGATTGGGTATCTTGCTAGAAAGTTCACCGATGTCTCAAAAGTAGGTGAAAGATGCACTCTTTTGTCTAGGCCTATGGCGAGTCCTCGGCATCACTTCATTTCCCCCTTTGATTTGATTACCCGGTTGGGTTTTTCCGAGGTTTTCCCCAACCATAAGGCAAATGCTGGGTAATCTTTTGGCGAATCCTCATCGTTGTAGAAAATTACTTTGTAAAACTGTAAAAAATTGTAAAATATTTTAAAAATTTGTAAAAATTATAATTGTAATATTGTAAAATTTTTTACTTCTTCCACATCTTAAAACTTCATTGCTCATGTAAGATCTATGGAAGATAATAAATAAATAAATGAATGAATGAATGAGATGTCTGGCACTATGATCGAACGGCAAAACTTCAACTGACATTCAGTTTAAAAAAGTATCACGGGATTATGGGTATCACGGCATTACGCAAATTTACCCTACACAGTGGGCCAAAAAAAGGCACAAAATTTAAATGGTTATATTCCACTAGCTAATGATTTCACTTGAAAGTTTACTTCACAGGCAAATTTCACAGTCCTTGCAGACCGGGAAAGTGCTGTAATATTTAATTTTTTACCATTTATTAAACATTATTTATTTTTTGTAAGGCAGTGCAAAATCGATCTTTTATGCCGAACTAAGCATTATGATCTTACGAGTTAAGCAGGCCAAGCCGTTTGTTGTGCTATCATCATTTGTTTTCTTCCGTTTTGAGTTCTCATTTTGTGAATAATGGGTCGCTTAACGAACGAAGACAAGATTTTCATTTAAACATTTGCACCAATAGGCCTATGATAATTTATCTGCCCGTCAAATTGTAAGGAACCACGATCAGCGAGAATGGTCTGTTTCAAGTGTACAACGATTGATTAGCAAGATACGGACATGATATCACTCCTGAGAGATTACTGTGTGAGAGATCGCATTTCTCAGATTCTCTGATGATTTCCGCTGGAGTTTCAAACGAGATAAAAATCAGTTTACAACAAAACAAGAATTCGTAATATTGAACATTTAAGACAACGCCTTCTTGAATGTTGGGACCGGCTTGATCAAAGACAGATATCCAGTGCTATTGGGCAATGGAGAAGACGCCTACAAATAGTTATGCGAGAAAATGACGGTCACGTAGAGCATCATTTTAAATTTTGATTATTTGAAAGATAATTAATTATTATTAATTTTACCAACATTCAGTTTCTACATCTTGAAGTAATAAATCGTCTTCAAAAACCACATTTTTCGCCACATTGTGCATTGACTTCCATAAGATTTTAATTGAGTCTCAAAGACCATAATAAAAAAGTCTTGCTCATCTTTAAAGTCTACGTTTTCCAACAGTGTATGGGTATTCATTATAAATTAATGTTATGTATTTCCGAAAATAGAGTAGGCTATTTCTAATTTTGTGCCTTTTTTTTTGCCCACGATTTTCTGTTTACTGATGAGCCCAATCTAGGCTGCCCTCAATTCTAAGCTATTTCACGTACTGTATTTGTACTTCATTTAGAAGTGGTCTATATAGCGCTAAATGCGTTGATCGATCAATAAAGTATATAAAATAAGGAACCGGAACCGACCATAGTCATTTCGTACGAGACTGAACGGAAAGATTCCTGAAATTCACGAACTGAATCGCCGTTCCAATCCGTTCCGGGCACTGGTTTAGAGTACAAGATATTGTCAATCCAATTTTGAATTATAGCTTATTTATTAAAGGATACTTCCCGGAGACTCTTAAAATAGAAATCAGAAAGACGAAATTACAAATGACAAACATCAAATTTTTTACTAACACAAGATTGCTATAGAAAACAAAAACACACTATTAATTTATGCATCAACCTGTAATGCATTTGTTTTTGAAGAATTCTATGTATGCATTTAGTAACAAGGATTGACAATGAAGTCATTTTTATTCTTATTTTCCAATATTTGTAAATTTAATTATTTAGGATTTCAGATTGCAGCTTTTCGATGTTGGGCAAACAAAGACAGAGCGACCCATCCATTCTCTGGGAAAGTAAATTGAACTTTGGTGGGAGTGATTGCAGGAGGTCGAATTTGCTGATCGTTCCCACTAGTCTGAGTTATTGACACAAAAGATGTTATCCCATGATATAAGCCGTGCAGATGTTCCAAATGGAAGAGCTGATATGATTTAGGAAGCAGAAGTAGCTGTCAGTGAAGACGAAATTGACATCTGTTACGAGTACAGCCCGGATGTTTAGGCATTTATTTTGGTTAAAATAGGCAGGCATATAGGCACTAAAAATAATAAAAATAGGCATTTATTATTCATGGAAACAGACAAAAAATAGACAAATACTTAATAAACTTGAATAATTTTCCAGGGAAAAATTGTTCCGGGGCCGGGCATCGAACCCGGGACCTTTAGTTTAACGTACCAACGCTCTACCAACTGAGCTACCCGGGAACTCTACCAGACACCGATCCAATTTTTCCCTCTATATCCACAGACCTCAAAGTGGGCTGACAACCGTCAAGCAACCTACTTCGAGTGTACACTAACTCCGTGTGACTTAAATTGTGGTTTTCTGTTAACGAACAGTGACGTGTATTATGCAAATCAAGATTTCAAGGTACTTGGTAGAGTTGGTAGAGCGTTGGTACGTTAAACCAAAGGTCCCGGGTTCGATGCCCGGCCCCGGAACAATTTTTCCCATGAAAATTATTCAAATCAACTTTACAGGGAGTTATACCTGAAATCTTGATTTACTTAATAAACTATCCCATATGGTACTCACTTTCCTTGGTTACATGTCACAAGATGCTTTTTTAAGTTGTCAACTGTCACAGTGAGCCGCCTGTCAGAGAGAACGTTTTTCATGGTGGGAAAAGATCTTTCTCCTTCTACTGAAGTGATTGCAGCAAATTTAAAACAACTTATTTCAGAAGGACTGTCTCTACTTTCTTTCAGAGATCAGAAAAAACCGACTGTGTATTGTTTCAAAAAGAGGGGTGTGAGAAGGGATTAGAGACTTCAAAGTACGCGTGACTTGTGCGTGCAAGCGACAACAGTGGCGGGAACAGGAGACTTGCTTTTAATACTTCCCTCATCCCCTTTCTTTCGCTGGTAAACCCCGAAGTGACCTGAGCACTGAGGGTTATACTGTTCAAACATCTTTATTAAGTGACATAAAAGATGTAATCGGTAGGAGAGAAAAGTTTACGACTTCTTAGAAACGTATGTATTGCTGGAGAATAAGGTTCTCAGCAAATATTTGTGTGAGGTGAACATACATTTTTAATTTATACAACCGTTCTTTTTTGTTTTTTGATATAATTTATGTGTGATTCATTTTAAATGCATTAAAAACATAGAAAATGTACAGTAACCACGTGAAAAAGCTAAAAAAAAAAAAAAAGGCATTTAACCTTAAAATAGGCAACGGGAGCTAAAATAGGCAAGAAAGGCAAAATAAAAATTGGGCCTATCGTCCCCAAATGTGTGGAAACGTGTTTATCTCTAATAGGGCTTTCATGCATACACTCAGATTAAAAAAGGCTTTTGCCTAACATCCGGGCTCTAATTACGAGTAACTTCTGCTAAGATCCATATCACACCATCAATGGCGAAGTAGCCTATATAAATAACCAATAAAAAAACTTTAAATTTACAATTCACTATTAATTACTCTCTTTTTTACCCTCATCCTACACCTTAAACAAGCAAACAAGTAGTAGATAGATGGATGAATGGATGGATGGCTGGATAGATGGAAGGAGGATAGGACAGGACAGACAGAACAGGCAGATCAGACAGATGGACGGACAGACAGACTGACAGACAGATGGATAGGTGGATGGACAGACGGACAGACAGATAGGAGTTGAAACGTCAGGCAGGTATTAAGTGATTAGAAGGAAACTCACGCCGCTTTGTAATGCCGGCAAACAAAGAATAATGATCTCAGACCACAAGCAAACAAACGGTAGTGTGCCCAATCTACCTGAAGACGCGTGCGTTCCTAATTACTGTTATTATGTCACTGGCGAACTCGATTGAGCATCACATACGGCTGCAAACTGGCATCACATAGGCCTACAGATACAACAAGTCCAAAACGGCATTTATCTCAAATTTCTTTGTTTCCATGGAGACACCAAGTCTCAGACCACAGTATAAAGAAGATACAGTAGAGACAACTCTTGTCGGCACCTTTGATGTTGTTAGTATTAAAATCAAGCTTAGGGAGGTCTGGTTCTCAATGAATCCAACCATGTCGCTAGTATCGGCAGCGCTAACAGATGATTTTAGCGATCAGCTGTTCAGACATGCTAAACTTTCAGATGAAACTTTGTATTAACTGTTGTAATTATTCCTTTGTTCTGTAGTGATATTTGTGTCTTATTATGTAGGTCTAATGAAAATTCACTTTTTCTTTTCAAAATACATATAAAATTGCAGTGTTTATGATTAAAGTAAAACATACTATTAGTGACGTGCTTACCGTTTTATTCTGTTTCTTCATATCCAATGCATTTCTTTCCATATAATGTTACTAGCTAGTCAACAAAATTTTATTATATCTATTGTTGACGTAACTTCATCGAAACGAATGTCATGATCTATGTAGCTAATGATTCAATATTACGTTACCAACATAAGCATCTACCAGTGACTTTAAAATTAGCGTCAATTAGTGAATATTTTCATGATGATTGCATACAGAAGTAATTATTATTATGATTATATTGCCATTCCTTTGCCTCATGTCTTTCAAATTGTTAAAAGATGAGTAATGAATGTTTTCAGTTAATATTAAATTATGCCAGTCTGTCGTAGATGGAGATCCATCTGGTGGAGGTTCCAGAAAATACATCCGGTTTCGTGACATGCGCACTCAGAATTTGTTCCCACGAAATGGGCTAGTTGACCTTACTGTATCTTCTTTATACTGTGCTCAGACGAGTAATTCCATTCATCTGAACATTTGTGAGTTAGAGCAGGAATTCAGTGTCTGAGGGAGTTAAGCTTTCACTTTTTATTTCGCCATCATCTTCTGATATTCCATTACGACTTCAACGTAGTCCTGTGATGTAGCCTCATTACATATTATTTCCTGTCATCTTCTTCTTCTCGTTACACATAGGCCTACACTGGCGCTCAAAGATACCCGACTTCTAGTAACCGATAACTTAGTGATCGAAAATTTGTTCGTTTAAGTGTGGCTTCTTTAGTTATTACTTCTATCCTAGATCATATATATTACAGATAGCTCATCCCTATGTTAAAATCGGTAGCATTTTGAAGAAAACAACCGCCAGGATCGCCACCCGTCCGCCGTAAACGAACACGAGATGGCAGTACAGTCGCTAATGCAGTTCAAATGGGAGTTATGACGTGACTCTTTATGTAACAACTAGATGGCAGCATAGTAAACCTGACAAAATCAAGACTCCTGGTTTTGTTTCATGTGTGAAGAAACCTTCGAGGAAAGCCTATAAGGCCGAGTTATCTGGGTATATATTATGATCTAGGCTTCTATAAATAGATGGGGAACGTAACAGACAATGTTGCCAATAGTATCCTATATAAATATACTCGCATTATAGAATTCATTTTTAAGGAGAAAATAAGGGACAGTAGCCATCGATGAACCGTTGCTTTCAATGGACCGTTGCCATATTCTCGGTCATATCGACTGCGTATGCATGAAACGTCACATCAAGGTTCCCCCTCGTGTATGTCACTCCTGAGTTGTCTTTGGTGGCGGCAGCAAACATGTGGGCTGAACAAGAAGCTCAGATGCGTTTTTGTTATTTTGACTGTAATTTTTAAGTAACTTTACGTACAGAGTAGATTGGCTTAATGACCTTAAGTTATGAAATGACATATATTGCTGGAAGCAGTGTTCTGTCTGCTTCCTTTTTAGTTGTATATTCATAAATTTTGTGTAACCTCTTCAGCGCTCTTGAAGTGTGATTAGAAAATGGCGAAGTCGCTATGGATGGACCAGTTGGAGTTCCCACGAATGGACTGCATTTTAAAATGGATGGAAACCAATTCCCTTCAGGAAGCAAACAAAATCAAGACTCCTGGTTTTGTTTCATATGTGAAAAAACCTTCGAGGAAAATGTGATTCAGTGTATGTCTTGCAGGAAATGGTACATGAAGCTTGTGCAAATGTTAGGCGGAGTCAAAAGAAATACTTCGTGTGGCATGTATGTCTTGAAAAGGAAGACTGTTTTATCTATAGCATAAGAATAATCTCAGACTCCAGAAAATAATTTTGTATGTACAATTACATCATTATGTTGTAATTTAAAGTTGTATACTAATATTTGACCTACTTCATTAGCTAATTTGAAATAGCCTAACACTTTAAAATATTGAAATGACAAGGATTGTGTTTTTCATATTTTCAGTTTCAAAATACGATTATAATGGGATTAAAAGTAACTTCAACATCCATTAATCGAATCTATATTTCTTCATTATTATGATTTTTCCTTTGTTGACAATATTTTTGGATATTTTTAAATTTTTCTTTTGGTCCATTCATGGGAACATGGTGGTCCATTCATAGAACCCTGTCGCCTTCATTGAACCAATAGTCGAATTTTAAATGAGCTAATCTTTAAACAGATATAAATAGAATGTAGCCCTGGAACTTCATTTTATCATTCCTTATTAGTAATGTAATTGTTCAAGCCTATGAACGGAATTTTAAGGCATTGCCTTTGTTAGATAAAATAAAAAAATCGTTAGGCTACTTTCCCCTATACATGAAATCAAGGATTGTGCGTCTCAAAAACCTTTACTGATGGAACATGCTTGTTATTTTTTAATTCAGCAGGTCGAAAGTAGCCTAGTAAGAATCAGTTTTGTCTCTTGCATAAAATGGCTGTTGACCAGTGTAGTATGCGCTGTTTGAAAGGAGGTTTCGACATGAGATCATTAACAGTTCCTTTGTGAGAATGAGGTCGAAGGAAAGAGATTCGCTGCCGTAGAAAGCAAAACCTGCACATACTTATAGTAAATGAGGAAAGTGAAAATATTCGAGCGTCTTCGCTATGATTGTTAATGTCATATCATTTAACCTATGCATTACAAAGAATCAGTAGATGGTTCCGATGCGAACTTGAGTAAGAAGTCAAAATTGTGGAGTTGAAGCGTGAGCGATGAGCCAGAAGAAATGACAGACCACGGCGGATCATTAGCTGAACGTTGTGGGTGGCAACAGCCGGGCGGAACTGACCCCATGTAATTTTGTGTAACGTGAAGGTTTAGAAACATTTACGTGTGACCGCAGAAAAAGATATTAGCGGCTCTATCGTTTTACCTGGCGAAGAACGACATAAGTGAATTTATTCAGTGCTCCGTCTCGTAGATATATTTCTTCCTTCCTTTCTTTCTTCCTTCCATTAAAACTTCTGCTGATTCAAAGAAAATTAATATAAATATAATTTCCAATATGTATGTATGTATGTATGTATGTATGTATGTATGTATGTATGTATGTATGTATGTATGTATGTATGTATGTATGTATGTATGTATGTATGTATGTATGTATGTATGTATGTATGTATGTATGTATGTATGTATGTATGTATGTATGTATGTATGTATGTATGTATGTACGTACGTACGTACGTACGTATGTAGTAGTAGGTTTATTTTGCCTGGCAGAGTTAAGGCCATGAGGCCTTCTCTTCCACTCAACCAGGTTTCAATAATATACATGAAATACAAAATTAGATTACAAAACAACACAAAAGAAGATACCTTAGAAATTACATAAAATATAGTAGAAAATTACAAATAGTCAAGATCAGTTACATAATATAAAATTACAAATAGTCAAGATCGGTTACATAATATATAAAATAAAGTAGAAAATTACACATAATCAAAATCAGTAACATAACATAAGGGGAATATACACACTCACACACACACACACACACACACACACAAACACACAATTTATAAGACCTAAAATGCTCGAGATAAATTCGACGATTAATTCACTTGACATATATTATACAGTTAACATACTAGTAGGAGAATACATGTGGGTTACAAGGCATAAAATGTTGATTAGCAAAGTCGTACTAAATGGCATACAAATACAGATGATTAAGTAATATATCAAGATAATAAAAAAAAAAAGAAAAGAAAAAAAGATGAAGAGAGAGGAGAAAAAAATAACTATGTATGTATGTATGTATGTATGTATGTATCATCATCATCATCATCATCATTATCATCAGCAGCAGCATCAGCATCATCATCAGTAACATAAAGGAGTTTTAGGATTATTCGTTCATGTCTCACAACTCAAGTATTTCTGTTCCCTCCATTTTGTTTTAGGTCCTTTATGTTCTCGTCACATTATGTCCATTCATTCATAGAAGGACCTTCACTGCAATCTCCTCATTCTTCAATTTTCCCTCTTTTCCACCTTCCTCTTCATCTGTGCACATGATACATATATTTTCATGTTGTCTGTCATCACATATCACGAACTTTTTCCCGTTCACAATTCATTCCAGTGCATCCTTCAGTAGGCAATTTCTTCTTAGCGAGTGACTTAGCCAATTTCTTTCTCTCTTCCTGATCAGTTTCAGCACCATTCTTTCTTTACCCACTCTTTCCAACACAGCTTCATTTCTTATTCTGTCTGTTCATTTCATACGTTCCATTCTTCCCCATATCCACCATTTCAAGTGCTCCTAGTAGTTTTCTTTACTTCTTAATAATGCCCATGTTCTTACCCCATATAATACCACACTCTCACAATCCATACAAAGCACTTTACTAGTCTCGTCCTCAGTTATTTTTCCAGAGGTTCGCCGACGATGCTCCTTTTTCTATTAAAAGCTTCCTTTGCCATTTCTATCCTTCTTTTGACTTCCTGGCAGCAGCTCATATTACTACTTCTAGTACACACCAAGTATTTGAAGCTGTCCACTTGTTCCATAGCCTCAATTTGAATTCGCACGTTCACCTTATTTATTTCTCTTCCGATAACCCTGGTATCTGTCTTGTTTGCTCAGTCAACATTTCATCAATGAAGAAGTGCCCGAATTAGCTACATGTAATTCTAAATGTTAAACAACTACAATTTAATGTTAAATAAGATAATTTAGATCAAAACATGATTAAAATAATGAAGGAAAACTGATATATTAAAAATAAATATTCTACAAAAGTAATAGTTTAAGAAAGATCATATTATAGACACGAAAAGCAGTCTTTCTGACAATCGGCTTTTGAAAGTAAATCAATGTCTGAAAACCTTTTACACTATGCACACTAAAATACGCTATTTTCACTATTATTCTATCATAAAGAATGAAGACTTACGTTAATCAAACATTATTTACACTATTGTAGACAATTTACAAAATAAGTAGGCTATAGTATTGTTCTTGTTGTTGTTTAGTCAAATGTCCGAAGACAGGTTTGAACCTCGTAAGTAACACCGATAAGACATCACTCATAAGGCAACTAGGCCAGGAGATAATAGGGTAGGATAGGCAATTCCTTTCTCCCTCCAATGCATACATTGCCGATTAGCCACATATTCCATTAATCAGAGTTCAGATGCATACAAACAATTGTTCTTCCTTTGACGCACATCGTCAAGTGAGATGTACTGCCTGATAATATATATATATATATATATATATATCAGCCAGAACCTCAATCAGAAGTAGCCATAGTATTATAAAATATAATATCTTGCATTACAATACACAACACTGTACATAAGCTTAATGTTGTAAATAATGTTTGGTCAATGTAGGGCTGATGTGTATATGATGGAGATATATAAACTAATATACATTGTATTATATATAAAACTAAACAGAAATATTTACACACAGAATAATAAATGTTATAGGAGAAAGAGTTCGTCCAAAGGGCTGGACTCGGGAAGAGTACCTAAAACGCTCATTGCATTTCCGCGTTGAATAGCAATACTTAAGCGTTGACGCAAATAAGTAGAGCAAAGACGATCACCAATAATGGAGATCAAAATTTGGCCGATTTGAGATACCAAAACTTTAGCGTCCTGAATCCAAGGACCGAAGGTCTCCACAGCAACGGGGACAAAGATATAATTGTCTATTTTTTTAAATTTTATTGGGTTATTTTACGATGCTGTATCAACATCTAGGTTATTTAGCGTCTGAATGAAATGAAGGTGATAATGCCGGTGAAATGAGTCCGGGGTCCAGCACCGAAAGTTACCCAACATTTGCTCGTATTGGGTTGAGGGAAAACCCCGGAAAAAACCTCAACCAGGTAACTTGCCCCGACCGGGATTCGAACCCGGGCCACTTGGTTTCGCGGCCAGACGCGCTGACCGTTACTCCACAGGTATGGACAATTGTCTAAAATATGAGCATATTTATTGACTATCTTCTTCACGGCTAATTCAGCAGCTGATGCTGCGCGCCTGGAGGTATTCTGGAAGTGAGATGGACCTAGAGTGTCAACGCAAGTAGGTCTACATTCTTTATTATAGTGTAAATAGTAAAAATATAGTGTTTTAGTGTACATAGTGTAAATAATTTAACTGTAAATATTAGTGTAATTGTTAAAGTGTTCCATGTTTTGTTCTGCCCCATTTGATGAAACAAGAGTCGCGTGAGCCGTCAGTCAAGTACTTCGCTTATAGATGGAAGTGCGTCGTCTACTTATTGCAGCCTCGTGGGACAAAGTACGGTCCCTATTTATCATGTTTAAACATATCTGCAGTGCTTGGGAAAAGTGACATAAGTCAGCTTTCACAAACCTTTTTTGATAATTTATTGACAACTTACACTGGTTTATGTCGATTTGATTTTTTTGTGTATGAATTATTGTAATGGGAGGAACACCTATGTATTTTTTTTCCAAGCGAACAGATGTTCCGTAAGTTGTCAATAAATTATCAAAAAAAGATTTGTGGAAACTGACTTGTGTCACTTTTCCCGAGCACTACAGATATACACCGCTTATTTACTGAAATTGTTTCTAAAAGTGTGTGACGTAACAAACATTCATCGGTGAAAAATTTCGACAGATTGAGGGACGACTTTCCGATTGATTTAGGAATAACTTTAAAAACTGTCCCATGTTTATTGCTTAAATAATGGGGCAAGCCATTGTGTTTTAATTAATTCATTCATATTTAAACAATGAAACAATACAACTTACTTCTGTTTATAATTTTACATGATACACTCACACTTTTTCTGGAGTCTCTGAATATTTATTATATCCTGCGTGGCTGTTAGGAAATTTTTGTTACGAAATTCGCACGAATAATATCATCAAATCTTTCTTTTCTCGGCACATTATCATGAATGTCGGGAAGACTGTGTCCCAGATGGGACAGATGGTAACGCGAGATCAAAAAATTATCACAGTTTACTTTTTATGGAGTTTCTTTTGTAACACTTATGCTCTGAATAGCTTCCATAAGAGTCTCGCTGCAGTGTGGGAGGTCTGGAAGACATCCCTCAAGCCAGGAGAGAGCTTTCTTAAAGAATGTTATTAAATTGATAGAAACACAACTTAACCCGTAAGGACTGACATCCCTCGCGCCAGAGTGCTTTCTCCCCTTTACTAATTTCGGTAGCACAAAGTGTAACGTAAATGTTTATGGTGTCCTTGTACTGTATCTCTAATGACAACATAATATCGCGGAAGTTGAAATGGAAACATTATCA
Source organism: Periplaneta americana (assembly GCF_040183065.1). Classification (NCBI taxonomy): domain Eukaryota; kingdom Metazoa; phylum Arthropoda; class Insecta; order Blattodea; family Blattidae; genus Periplaneta; species Periplaneta americana. The sequence continues at coordinate 170,328,291 of NC_091120.1, read as the reverse complement.
ACACATACTGAGTTGTGGGTCGGTCTCTCTTCATCCGAGAACTATGGTCCTGGAACGTATAGTCCAGCGGTGACCAAAGCGGGTGTCGTGATTAGCCTACATCGTGTAATCAAAGACATTCAAACGGGTACGAGGAGTTTCCTGTACATTGCTGTGTGTTCCATTCACATACTGAACGCAAGCAGTGGCGGTATCATGTCGCTCTACAAACTCTGTCTCTACAAGCAGTAAGAGGTGGTTTCGTAAAGAATGAGAAGGAGAACTTTTTTGTTGTTCTGTCGGAGGAATAGTAATATGTGTTACAAGAGCGGTATGTTGAAGTTTTCATGTTCGAGGAAAAGTTTGAAAAAGCGAAACGTAGTTGAGCTTTTTTAATTTCCGAGAATTGAAAGAAAACATACCGCTCGTGTATCGTACATTATTTTGTGCGAAGATCGTTTATTACATACCTGAAAGAGGAATTTCTAATTAGTTGCAATGAAATCTCCATCTTGGTTTCTGTTCAATGACGGCAAATTTGCAAAACAAAAATATCTATCTTCAACATTGTTGCTTTAAAATGTTTTCTGTGTTTACTATACTCCAGCAGGCCGTGATATACGTCTGTCTTTTTTTCCCCCGGTCTATGATGAGTCTGTAATCTTGTTGATTTTTTCACGGCTTCCTTAATGTAACTTGCATCACGAATGCAGTAACTTTAGTGGAGTTGTAGAGTTTACTTAATTTTTGCAAATATTTAAAAACAATAATTAACAGTGCAATTTAGATGAAATTGCAGTGGTAAGTTTCCAATTTATAATTATTACTATATTGAACGTCTCTAAAAATAATATGTTAAAAGCCTAAAGCAGTAAAATCAATATGTCACTTAAGCGGTAAGAAGAGGGAAATTGTTATGTGTGTTAGGTTGGAAATACTGAATGTAGAATTTTAGACTTTCCGCGGATTGGTTTTTTGCGGAAACCAAGCAAATACGCACGATCTCGCACAAATGTAATATGTTTACTTTGCCTAACGGTTCAATTAGGAATATATAGGAACATTAATTGCCACGCTGAATAATGTATTATTATTATTATTATTATTATTATTATTATTATTATTATTATTATTGTTACTGACCACTATGTACGTGTTTGTATACTTCTGCTACACGTGCATGAATATTGATATTTTTATATCTTCTTCATAGAAGGATAACATTATTAGGTTTTATCTTAATTTTAATCTTCTTAATCTTTAGATGAGAGTAACTATTTATTAGTTATTCATTTAATAATAATATTGTAGAAAAACTGTTTCAATATTATGTGCCAACGAACTGTTAAACACCAGGAATTGACATATCTTAAATCATAGCTAGGAAGAGAAAGATGAAATAAAAATGTATGGAAGTCAGCTACCTAATGGGGTTTGAAATATCTCGTGCTCTAAAGTCTTTTAATAGAACAGAATTTCTCAAAAGAGTAATGATTAAAATAGCTTAAATAACGTGTCCATAAGAAGTTTTTAATTTTGAAAAACTACGAATTTCTCGAACAAGTATCGAGAGAAGAATTTAGAAAATTCCTGATTATATTCAAGAGGAAGTTAAAAAAGAAGCAAGAAAATTCATATATTATTCACTGGTTGTTGATGACAGCAGTGACATTACTAATACAGCAAAGCTTGAGATTTTTATCCGCGGGATTGATCAAGCTGTTAGTACAGGAACCACCACTGGTTGTAGTTTTCATGGCAAGTACCTTTCCTCCGTCTCCTTACTTCATAGGCTGTCTGTCGCATGTAATCACTGCAGCTCGAGTTTTGGTCACCGCTGGTATGGTTTCTTCACGTTATTAAAACCGCCAACTTTCCTTTCTTGCTATTTGGTTCCACCGATTTTTCGTCACCCGGTGATTTCGTCACATATTACATTTGCCACTACAACATTTTGTCACCGATTTACTTTTGTTACCACCATGTTTTGTCACGAAATCACTTTTGTCACCAATTTAATTTCTTCATCACTATTTGCCACCACAATTTTCCCCCTCTTCGTGTCGCTTCCCTTAATGGTGCCTATACGTGGTACATTCATTAAGTTCTGAGACTGAGGGCATACTGGCGGTGTGGTGCACTAGAACGGATAGGTGGCGCCGTGATATGATGCCTTGTCAGTTAGTCTCTCGTCCCAGCATCATACAGTTACGTGCATATAGTGTAAGCAGAACTACGGTCATTGTTGTGACGGTGATTTGAATGCGCGCGTCGGAACTCGAGTACGTTGCAGTTTGAGCAACGGGCAAACGTCACGTTCTGTCAGAAATTAGGCGAAACTGCTATAACCAATCGTAACTGGAGACGAAACATGGTGTTTCCTTTACGATCCGCAACTGAAGCGACAATCCGCCACCTAGAAAACGCCATTATTTCCACGACAGAAAAATCCGCAACAAGACAGGTCAAAAGGCAAGGTGATGCTTCAAGTTTTTTTATTCAAATGGAATTGTTCACATAGAATTCATCCCACAAGGTGCAACTGTAGACAAGATCCTCTACAAAGAGATTCTTGGCCGTTTGCGCAATTCAATTCGTCGTAAGCGTCCTGAGCTTTGGCATAGGAAGAATTGGCTGTTGCTACACGACAACGCCCCTGCACATCGCTCCATCCTTGTCCAAGAGCAACTTGCAAGGCAACAGGTCGCTGTTTTGCCACACCCTCCGTACTCACCTGCTCTCGCACCATGCGATTTTTTTTTCTCTTTCCCCTCAAGAAATCAATCCTACGTGGGCGTAATTTTTATGCGGCCGAAAAGGTCATGACTGCCACAAGAGAAGCCATACGGCATCTTCCTGCCAACATCTTTCAGCAGTGCTTCCAGCAGCTACACCAACGTTGGCAGACGTGCATAGCGGCCAACGGCGACTGGATGTCGATCTGTTTAAGTGTACGCCGTATCACGCGGCATCTTATGAGACATCCAGATTCTTGTGGGTGCCTACCCTTCAGGCGTCAGTGTCAGAACTTAATGACTGTACCACGTAAAAAATAATACCTACCGGTACATAGAATTGCTACATTCGTACCAGGGAAAACCTGCCCAGAACAACAAATACTTGCGAAGGGTGGCATAGACATCTCAATACTTTAACGGGCAAAGCAAATCCCTCCTTTTACCATGTCCTTCAGTTACTAAAGAAGGAGACTGCAAGGATACATGAGGACATTGAGAAATTAGAAGTAGTCAGAAAAAAAAAGGAAATACACGTCCTTAGATAACAGAATTTCAAGAATTGTCGATAAGTATGAAGCCTGTAGAACAGAAGATAACATTCTTCGTTATCTACGTGCCATAGATCATAACTTCAGTGGAAATTTTTGTTGAAACTCCATAAAAACAGATGAATGCATGCAACTTCAGAATCAATGTTAATACAGAGCATAAAAATAATTATACAGTGATGGTTTTGGACTCATAATAAAAACAGCCTCTATACAATTTGCTATATCATTTTGGTGACGAAATCCCATCAGTATAAAAGATGACATAATGTATATGATGACGAAATATCTTCGGTGACAAAATCTCCTCAGTGACAAAAAACATGGTGACAAAATGTATTTGATGATCAAAAAACTAATGACAAAAATAGGTGACAAAATATAACGGTGACGAAATTTCCGGTTACGAAATGCCCTAGACCCAAGCTGATATGAGCATTTTTTCCGATTTTTTTTTATTTTTATTGATATGTGTTACCTTGGTGACAATCTTTAATGTGCCATAAGCTGACAAGTAGGCTCCGTATTCCAGCTACCTTAAGACTGAAGCTAAAGACACATTGGATATATGTATAATACAGTAAAACCTTGGATTACGAGTAACTTGGTTTGCGAGTGATTTGCAAAAGGAGCGAACAATGAGGAAACATGTTTGTTTAACTATTACACTTTTACTACGTCATACTACTTTTGACCAATAAAACGGTACGAAAGGACGTGTTTCAACCAGTAAGAGCTGTTTATCGCTACAATTTTATCACTTCCCTAGCATTTGTTTACTGTTATCACTTCCCTAGCATTTGTTTGTTTTTATCACTTCCCTAGCATTTTTTTTTTGTTTGCCAACATTTCAAACTGCAAATACTTTACGGTACTATAAAACATGCTTTGCGATCGTCATTTATTTCCCGCAAAGATAGTCGACTGAAAATGGCGGCTCCGTTCAAACGTTTTGGTGAAGCTAACATTAGTGAAATAGAATTTTAGTAAATCAATTAATATCTATTTTATTATGTTACTGTACTTTATTTTTCTAATCTTTATATACTTTCTTCTGTTTTTACCACCTCCCTACCATTTGTTTTTTTGTTTGCCAACATTTCAAACTGCAAATTCTTTACGGTACCGGTACTATAAAACATGCTTTGAGATCGTCATTTGTTTACCGCAGAGATTAGTCAACTGAAAATGGAGGCTCCGTTCAAACGTTTTGATGAAGCTAACATTAGTGAAATAAAATTTCAGTAAGTCAATTAATATTTTATTGTATCAGAGTACTTTATTTCTTCTAATCTTTATGTACTTTCTTCTAATCGTGTAATAGTCAATTAAATCCCACTCGTGCCTTATCTGATCTGTTTATAAAGAGATGTAAGCGCAAGATGTTTCTGCGTCCTGTCACTTCCCTCTTAAGCCCAGAGATGGTCTATCATCTGATATATTCTTCTGCTCCGAGCTTTCTTATTCGTATATAAATTATTACCTTTTCACATAAGCTTTAATCACTTAAACAGATCTAATTAAATAAACATGTGCTAGTAGTTAAAACTTAACTCAAGGCTATTGCTGTTGAATCTTCAATGTATTGTACACATTTATAATTCAAATGTATTATATGTATTTAGCTACTGTATTGATTAAAGTTGTTTTAATGGAGGACAAGATCTTAATGGCATTAACTCTGCCAGCGCGAAGCGAAAATAAAACATTCTACAGGGTATTTTTACTTCGATTTTTATTGTACCTGAGTTCTTGAATCTACTTTACTCCCACTCCCTCTACTAGTAAACTTCCAATCGTCCTCCACAGAGAACCAAGGCTGCGTACGCAGTCAAAGTCGCCTTACGGTCATAGTAAACATTACTGAGTTAGTGAGTATAGTACGTTCCAGAAATATGTTCGCGTTTTACAGTGACGAAAGAGCTTTCAATATTGAATCATATTTTCGCACAGGTACTGTCGTCCGTTTGCCTACGTAGCATCTCGGTTCCCCCCCTTTTCTGCTTGCCCCTCTGTAAAGGCTAGTGACTGGGCTGTCTTAGCTCTTTTCTGAAAACATTAATTTCTGTTAGGAATTGGACGTCTACGTAATATTATACAACTGTTTAAAATAACTTAAATAAAAGGTCCTCGTTAAGTAATTAACTGTTACGTGATTTCCCCCCTTTCTATAACTCTGCGACAAAATCAGTTGGACGGACAGTAGATAGCATGTCTGAGTAATTTTATCTTTTCGGATCGGGCAGAAGTGAAGATTGAATTTACAGTACGTAAGGTACTCTTTTATAGAGTAGGTACAGAATTATTTCAACATGAGTTACTAGTACGAAGGACGAAACTGGTAATTGGAATTAGGTACAATAGTTTATAGTGCGATAATACGCACAAAAAACTGAGGCCTGTATCGAAATGAACGGCTATAATTTTCAAAAATGTGTTTAAATATTCATATTATGATTATTTTTCAATTTAACTTCATTTTCTAAATTGTACAAAAATGTGCTGCAGACAGTATAATGTACACTGCATAATGAATACTTCCGAATGGATAGCTCAGTTCGTGAGTAAAAACGCTTACTGTTAATATAATACTGCATTTTGAATAAACAAAAACCTAATGAAAATTATCAAACTCAAAATCGCGATATTTCCTAGTTTACGTAAATGGATGAACTACTTTTCTTCCCTCCTATACCTAGTAAAGTGATTTGTTTGTATTTTACGCCAGTATCATCGAACTCCAGTCGTGAAAAGGGATAGCAAACGGTGTTTCCGGTTCTCAACCGTTAATCCAAAGGTATAGCCAGGTTAATATTAGCAATATTAGTAAAAATAAAATGATGTCCCTGTATATACTACATGCTACAGCGATATTCGTGTGATTGTGTCATATCACAGATTTTATTTTATTTATTCCATGTAGCGTAAATTCTAAACTCGGCTAAAGGGTGAACATAACAATCAACTAAAGAAAAACTCGTGTTTGTGTTGCAGGGGAGCGGCATCTTGGGAGCGGAGTGCGGGCCAACAGCAGCAGCGGCGGCGGCGGCGGCGGCGGAGAGCCAGCGGAAAGGCAAGGGCAGGACGGGCTGGCCCCAGCACGTCTGGGCGCTGGAGCTGAAGCAAGAGCAGCTCTAGCACGCGCCCCGTCATCACCGTATTAAATAATTTATTATTCAAGCGACAGTCTAATATATACTGTAGTGCGAGCTAAGCATAACCAAGCCTTCCCTGTCTAAGCAGCCGGTCAACACAAGTCAAAATTTGGTTCCTTCCAGCAAATATTTAAAAATGTAGTTGGTTCGACGACGAAAATAAGTACGAAGTAGATGATTATCATTCTGAGGAATTTCTTGAGGTGTGGCCTGGATATTCTACGGTGGGATAATGCCTGATTTCTGCCTCGTCTGTGGTCTGCGGATCGTCATTCTTCTCCAGAATGTTTGTGATGTTTTACAACAGTGACAGTTCCCTACATCGATGTTCGCGAAAGTGAATTAGCACCGTAACAAAAGAGATCAAGTTTACAAGTTCGTGTGGTAAACACTATGAGCAGACATGTGTAACTTGGATCATAAAAACCTAGACTATATTTAGGTTTAGATAGTCGTCCTCACAAAAAGAAAACATCCAAAAATCATCAAGTGGAAACGACCCTTCAAAAATAGTATTTGGAGTGGTATTGTAAAGGAAACAATGAATAAATAAATGAAGTAGCTTCCTATACGAGCAGGACCTTGTTCACGAAAGTACAAATTACAGTCGAAAAAAGATACAAATTTACATATTCACAAATTTTTTTGTTTCACAAAGATGCTCTTGTAAATTTGTAAGTGATATAAAAAATAACAGGTTGTAGGTAATAATCCTGCAAATTAAATTATCATTTGTTTATAATTTTACAAATTGCATGTTACAAAATTACAAATTTTGTAACAAATTCTTACCCTACTCTTGATGTGGATAAACAGATAAATTAGAGGTTATATTGTTTCATATCCTAAAATTGGTTGAAGTGTGCTTTGTAAAAAAGAAGAAAATCATTTATTCTTTTTCTTATGACGAAGAAGTTGAGGTTTATGAATATAGTCGTCGTAGAAGAAAATTCTGAGAAAGAAATAACGTTTACAGTATAACCCCGAATATCCGTCATCCTATTAACCCAGTGATGTCAAAGCAAGCGCATTTTTCTGACCTTCGACGTCGTGCGCGGGATCAAGCGCTAAGGACGGAAAGAGGAAGGGTTGTGTATATGAATAAGCAGCCTGTTAGATTAAGAAAACAGTGGTGCACAAACTTCAAACGGAACATGAAATTTTGTGTCGTTATTTTTATATGGCTTCTTTCTGTTTAATATTATCTATATTGTCTGTAAAACAAAAGTACTAATACCAATTTCTTAATATTGCAGTTGTGTTTTAAACGTTAATAACATAATAAAAAGGTAAGAAGGAATATTCACATAAATTCCATAGTAGTACAACTATACTGTACTAAACGGATGAAATGCATCATTCATAAAAAAAGTCATATCCCCCCCCCAAAAAAGAGAGATTGAGTATGATATGATAAGTTGGAATTGATATTGATGATACTTTTAGCTTATAAAAGTAATCAATAAACCGATCAAAACAATATTACAGTACAAAGCAAAGTTACCTAGGTGCTGTATATGTTTTAAGTGTAACTAACATTCGCATTATGATTTTAATGTGATATTAGTGAACAACTTCCTATCATCAGAATATTAAATTATTTTCTCGAAATGTGCTGAAGGTATAGAACTGACATTTTTACAACACATGAGCACGTATCTTTTGCTTATGATGTAACAGTACCGTCGCGCAGGGTGACTTTGTGCCATTCGCGCATTTCATAAAAAAACGTAAGGAAGTAGTCTTTAAAAACCGTCACAAGGTTTTAAAGACTACTAAACGTAAACACGTAGACTTTAAAACCTCGTCACGGTCTTAAAGAATACTTCCATACGTTTTTCGCGAATGGCACAAAGTCACCCCGCGCGACGGTAGTTGCTTTGTTAATTCATTTCCTTACAAACAATTTCCATGCGAATATTTTCAAAACTTTCAATACACTACCTTCAGTAACACGTATTTACGGTATATTAGATTTACGAAAACATTCTGTAAGGCTACTTAAATAGGCCTATATCTGAAAATTTCACTTTTCTATAAAAAAAAAGTTGAGAAAATATTTCTTTTCAATAAAAAAAATCAAACTTGTGAAAAATGAGCATTAAAATTAAAACTTACATTCTTATAATGCACTTATACTTCTCAGACAGTTTTAAAAATTAACATGGATACAGTTTTAATAAGTTCTCTTCCCTTTATCTATTGAATCAGTGCTGGCCATCCCTGAATATAGCTCGAACAAGCGGCATATACTACCTCTTTCGTCTGTCTCTTTCCTTTCCGCTGTAAAGCGCTCAGGCTGTCCTGAGCTCTAAAGCGCGCGCTTGCTCCTATGAGCATCAATTGACATGACTGTATTAACCGATCGGCGGATTATTCTGTTTAGGGGTGAAAATGAGTGGTCATCATCTTCTTATGGGATCTGTGTCACAAAAAAATTGGTAGAAAAGCCAATAAACTTCTGCTCTATAAAAAGATACAAGATAAGCAGATTTTTTCCAGCCTACCCAGTATTTACACGTTAGCTTCGCCACTGTTACTTATCAGTAATCTGAAGACTATAAGAGATGTGTGACTTAAAAAATCTATATCTACATCATATTTAATTGTAGTGTTGTAGTTCAAATTCCGTTCTGTTGTGTATTCCTGTTTGTTGATTGTGTTATTGATATTAACTTCAACAATTCCTTTTGGAAAATGCATGACCGATATTAAGTAAACAAAGCTTATTATATAAATCATCCATGGCCTACCTTTTATAAATCAGTGGTACAATTACAAAAATAAACTCTCATTATTTTTAATTTGACATTTTTCAATAATTAGTTAAAATTTAATTACGAAATATGAAGATATGATTTTGACAATTATGTTTGTGCGAGATCGTGCGTATTTGCTTGTTTTCCGCACAGAACCAATACGTGGTAAATGTGAAATACCACATTCAGTATTCCCAACGTAACACACATAACAATTTCCCTCTTCTTACCGCTTAAGCGCGACATTCATTTTACTGCTTTAGGCTTTTAACATATTATTTTTAGAGACGTTTAACATAGTAATAATTATAAATTGGAAACTTACCACTGCAATTTCACCTAAATTGCAATGTTAATTATTGTTTTTAAATATTTGCAAAAATTAAGTAAAATCTACTACTCCACGAAACTTATTGCATTCCTGATACAAGTAACATTAAGGAAGCCGTGAAAAAATCAACAAGACTCCAGATGCCGATGTTATTACTGCAATATGTTATATAAATAATATTGTTAAAATATTAAAATGAAAAATAAATCATTACATAACCTTACCGTTTGTTTTAAGTACGCAATTATAGACTGGGGGAAAAAAAAGACAGACGTATATCACGGCCTGCTGGAGTATAGTAAACACAGAAAACATTTTACAGCAACAATGTTGAAGAAAGATATTTTGGTGCTCCGAAGTTGCCGTCATTAAATAGAAACCAACATAGAGATTTCATTGCAACTAATTAGAAATTCGTCTTTCAGGTATGTAATAAACGATCTTCGCACAAAATAATGTACGATACACGAGTGGTATGTTTGTTTTCATGTTCTCGGAAATTAAAAAAGCTCAACTACGTTTCGCTTTTTCAATCTTTTCCTCGACTATGAAAACGTCAACATACCGCTCTTGTAACGTATATTACTATTTTGTTTTTATTGTAATATCTCGGTCCCATAAAATGCTGTTTAGTCTTGATATCGCTATACTTCCTTTGTTTATTCTTCCATTTATGTCCTCTTCATGGACATAATAATAATAATAATAATAATAATAATAATAATAATAATAATAATGTGTTAAAATGTAATTTTTGTTGTTCCTAAAAGATATTTCTTTTGTGGGATAAGCTCCTTTACCTGAACACCATGGACATTTTACTGTAATTTGTAATTTATTGCTGCTGGCTTTAATTCCAATACACTTGTATATTTGTAATTTGTAACTTTCGTGAAATGGGCCCAAGATGGAACTCAATCCGCAAACTTCAGATTTAATAGTAACCATGGCAACAACTAGACTTAGAGACCAGAACGGAAACTGTTATGTAACGTGATTATGATTTTCTGTTGTAAATGAGAAAACCTAAATTTTAGATTATATTCGCCCTACTATTTTGACAAAGTTACACACTTTGAATCAGACACGTATAGCCTATATTACGCTCAGTGTTATTATCGAATTGTTTATCAATTAGTAAATTTTTATTGGTTTCTCGCAATGATATGAATCTCCGACAACTTTCGATATGACTAGATGGAAGTGAATTAATTTGCATCAAAAGAAAAGACTATATGTAGTATGTTTATAGTTTTAAGGTAGAATTGTAAACTAAATTTTCTATAAATTAGGAACAGTGACTTGTGGAATTATGTTGTTTAAAACTTATTGTGTTAACAAATACAAAAAATTTAATAGTTATAGCATTTCTAATTACGGTTATTGTGTGTAACAGCCCTGATCACATATATCAGATTGATCAGCCTAATGACCTTTCAAGACAACTTTTCCAAACTGACTATGTTGCCATCTAGCGACTGCAAAACAAGTCATGTTATAACCCTGATGGAATTGCATGCAGAAGTACTTCCATTTAGCGGTTGTTAACAAAAAGTCAACTTCCAACAGTGGAGATCCTGGTGATTGTTCTCTTTTATACGAGTATGTTGCCATTTCATAATACACTGCTCCGTCGATATAGTAGAAAGGCAATGTTTACCTACTTAGATATAACACGCGAAGCAAGCACCCTGCAATCAGCAAGCATATTTAGACAGATCATGAAAGTCAAGGAATGTTATGGAGGGTAAAAAATCAATCATATGGAAATGGATATTTAAGAGTCAATCTGATAAAACGTTAATACAAATTAGTTTTTCCTAGAATACATCTATTTATAAAATACAATAATAAATGAATGAATGAATGAATGAATGAATGAATGAATGAATGAATGAATGAATGAATGAATGAATGAATGAATGAATGAATGAATGAATAACGAAAGGAAGGAGTGAGTGAGTGAATGAGTGAGTGGGTGGGTGAGTGAAGGAACGAAGAAATGAAGGAGTGAAGGAAAATGAATGAATGAATGAATAACAAAACAAAGGAGTGAGTGAGTGAGTGAAGGAAGGAATAAATTAATGAATGAAGGAGTGAAAGAAAATGAATAAATGAATAACGAAAGAAAGGAGTGAGTGAGTGAGTGAGTGAGTGAGTGAGTGAGTGAGTGAGTGAGTGAGTGAGTGAAGAAAGGAATAAAAGAATTAATGGAGAAGTGAAGGAGAATGAATGAATGAATGAATAACGAAAGAAAGGAGTGAGTGAGTAAGTGAGTGAGTGAGTAAAGGAAGGAAGGAATAAAGGAATGAATGGAGTGAAGGAAAATGAATGAATGAATGAATGAATGAATGAATGAATGAATGAATGAATGAATGAATGAATGAATGAATAATTAATTAACTAAATAAGGAAAGAATTAAAGAAATAAATAGAGAAATATATAAATACTACCGGTACCTTAGTCTCTCCAGCAATATCCTTAACATTTGAGCCGCTTTCAAGGCGTTGAATAATATTTACTTTGTCAGAAATACTCAGACGTGAACGTGTTTGTGACATGATATCTTACCGATGTGCAGGGGCTTGAATTCTCGTCACAACAACAGACCACGTTGTACTGTTTTCTGCTTTCTTTAGACTCAAACGCATTCTACTAAATCGGCGAAGCAGTGTATGAGAATGGCTAATCTGATATAAATACTGTATGTGGTCAGGGGTAATAGAAAAACAAAACAGCAATGATTATATTTGCCTATTTTGAGTAAAACGCAATAACTTACAAGTGTTAAGATGCTCTGGAAAACCTATTCGTTGGTTTCTTCTTGATTATAAAAGGCCTAATAAGTACATGTTTTATAAGGCCTAATACAACAGAAATAATCATCTAATAGCATAAAATTTGGTAACGAACTGTTAATAGAACTAATGTCTACGATGTACACAAGAACGTTGCAGTTAAACATGAATACAGCGTGTTTTATCTCAGTCACATGCACTAGTCATAACTAAGAACGCTACTGATGAGTAGCTATTTTCAAACAATGTAAGAGTATAAGGTTGTACTGATGTAATGCTATCGTGTTACACTCTATGGCTATATGACCAAAGTTATAACATTTACATGTAAAACAAAATGAATAAATACAAATAAAATACATTTCAGAAAGATGTATTTTAATTTGCATTCGCAGATTCCAGAGTAAGTAAAATTAATTATCCATACTACAAGCCATATAGGCCTCCCAACTAACACTCTATATGCATTTCCGGATTCGCCCATACGCGCTACATGCCCTGCCCATCTGAAACGTCTGGATTTAAAGTTCCTAATTATGCCGGTTGAAGAATACAATGCGTGCAGTTCTGTGTTGTGTAACTTTCTCCATTCTCCTGTAACTTCATCCCTCTTAGCTCCAAATATTTTCCTAAGAACCTTATTCTCAAACACCCTTAATCTCTGTTCCTCTCTCAAAGTGAGAGTCCAAGTTTCACAACCATACAGAACAACCTGTAATATAACTGTTTTATAAATTTTAACTTTCAGACTTTTTGACAGCAGATTAAATGGCAAAAGCTTCTCAACCGAATAACAACAGGCATTTCCCATATTTATTCTGTGTTTAATTTCTTCCCGAGTGCCATTTATATTTATTGCTGTTGCTCCAAGATATTTGAATTTTTCCACCTCTTCGAAGGATAAACTTTCAATTTTTATGTTCCCATTTCGTACAATATTCTGGTCACTAGACATAATCATACACTTTGTCTTTTCGGGATGTACAGTAGTGGCAAAAAACGGACCGACCCTTGCAGCTGATTTCAGAGCCTTGTTCACTCCTGAGTGTCAGTGCATATTCCTTGGACCAGAAAAGTATTTTTCAATTATCCGGGAAAATCAGGTATCCGGCACTGGCTTTGTCCCACAGTTGCCGGATACGAGGAATTCTACTGTATAAACCAAATTTTGCCTACATATTACTCATTTTCTTTATGAAGATAATATGGGTTTTTGTTACTCAATGAAGACGAAAACAGTAACCAGCTGCGTGGCTGTTGTTCAACTGCACAGGTGGTTTCGGGTCCAAGAAATATGCACGACGCTCTGGAGTGAACAAGGCTCTGAAATCAGCTACAAGGGTCGGTCCGGTTTTTTGCCACTATTGTACTTCCAAACCTATCGCTTTACCCTTACAATTTCCGTGTTTTCCATAATCGTTTGTGGATTTTCTCCTAATATATTCACGTCATCCGCATAGACAAGAAGCTGATGTAACCCATTCAATTCTAAACCCTCTCTGTTTTCCTGAACTTTCCTAATGGCATATTCTAGAGTGAAGTTAAAAAGTAAAGGTGACATTGCATCTCCTTGCTTTAGCCCGAGTGAATTGGAAAAGCATCAGATAGAAATTGGCCTATACGGACTCTGCTGTACGTTTCACTGAGACACATTTTTATTAACTTAATCTAACTAGTTTCTTGGGAGTACCAAATTCAATAAGAATATAATATAATACTTCCCTCTTAACCGAGTCATATGCCTTTTTGAAATCTATGTATAACTGATGTACTGTACTATTATACTCCCATTTTTTCTCCAATATCTGTCGAATACAAAAAAAATCTGAGCAATAGTCGATCTATTATGCCTAAAACCGCACTGATGATCCCCAATAATTCGATCTACGTACGGAGTTAATCTTCTCAAAAGAATATTGGACAAAATTTTGTACAGCATCAGCAAAAGTGATATTCCTCGAAAGTTACCACAGTTAGTCTTGTCCCCTTTCTTAAAAATAGGTACAATTATGGACTCCTTCCATTGTTCTGGTACAATTTCCTTTTCCCAAATAGCAAGTACAAGTTTATAAATTTCGCTAGATAATGCGTTTCCACCCTCTTGTATTAATTCTGCTGGAATTTCATCGATACCGGGAGACTTGTACCGTTTGAGATTTTCTATCGCAATTTCGGCGATAGTAGCGACTTCTGAAAGTGTGGCTTCGGGCATAAATGGCTCAGCAGTTTGTATTTGAATTTCGTCCCGATCATTTCTATTTGGCCTATGTACATTTAGTAGCTGCCCAAAATAGTCTTTCCATCTGTTCAGGATTGAATGAGAATCTGCAAGCAAGTCACCATTCTCATCCTTGATCACGTTTACTCTTGCTTGATATCCGTTCTTAAATTATTTTATACTCTTATATACAAAATCTCGAGTGTTTTTATTCTTACTATTTGTTTCTACCTCACTCAGTTTTTCCTTCAAGCAACCTCTCTTTATTCCTAAGTGTACGACTTGCTTCCGTTTTTCATTGAAATAATTATCTATATTCTCCTCAACTGGATGCTGTAAGAATGTCAATTTTGCATTGTTAATAATAATAATAAATAACGATGATAATAATAATAATAATAATAATAATAATAATATTGTTATTATTATCATCGTTATTTATTATTATTATTATTATGATTATTATTATTATTATTATTATTACTACAGCGTCTACGTTACTGAATAAATATTTATAGCTAAAAATCAGACAATGAAACCAGGTGAAGCTGTCAGTTAGACAATATCGTTTTCTTATAGAGAAACTACGAAGAAAGCTTCAGAGTATATATAATTTGAGTTCCTTTAAGTTTATAAAATTGTGAGGGATAGGGGGGAAGTGCAGTTTCTAGTGGAGTCCAAAGTATACAAACTGAACCTCCCCGTCCGCCCGTTCGCAGAGAAAAGAACTGGCTTACACAAATAAACAAGGTCGACTGTAACCAGGTGAAAAGAAGCAGATGCAAAGGAACTTTGCTTTCGCTTTGCAGTTCATTTTTTTTCAACTCGTTACCTGGGAAGCGCTCGGATACACACACTGCAAGTTTTATAATTCTGAGGAAGAACCTATCGGTTTCACTAGCGTTCATATGATTTTCGTTCTCAAACATCAAAGTAAGAACTATTACTGCCAACTTCAATAAAGTTTTGTCACAGTCAGGATCAAATAACAATTGTTAATTTTCTAATGTCTCGGTAACAGCATATTATGAGACAAGATTGGAAAGTGCTTTTTACAAAATCGAGGAAAAGTTTGAAAAACGAGCTGAGCGAGTTTTTCAATTCCCGAGATTCTGTAATGCACTTCACAAACATGTATTTTGCAACATTTTTTGCACGATCATATTTTTCAAATTATAAATACAACTAGTGGCTTGTGCAGCAAATGCTGCTGCAAACTAAGTTCGTTAGACGTTCAAATAACAATTTTTCAGATTTATTTTCAATGAAGAATACTTGTCTTTTTAATAGTTATTTGCTTCCATAATAATGAAACATACTCCCTCTAATTGGATTTTTTTAGGCCAAATAATTTCTCTTGAACCTATCCAACTTCAGTTTTTGAGTTTCAACGCGAAAACGCAAGTATCAATGTCAGGACGACAGCAGTAGCTATTTCAGGTCATTGTGGATTGTAGGCAAAAGTTAAAAAAATGTCAGGTTTGCTAAGCTTTCGAACAATAGCATTTTCGTATAGCTGCTGCATGTAGAACTTGAAATGTAGAGCGTAAAATCATTTTATCCTACTAAGAGATCTTGCTGAAATTATCTGGAGACTACAAAATTTTCTAGGCCTCTTATTTTATCAGTAAGTAATACCTTTTTATGTATTTTCCTTAAGAACTGTAATTTTTGCGCTCTCTCGAGCCAATACTGAAGACAATGACACATATCAATATCTACACTACAACGCCATTAAGTATATGAAAAAGACCCAACACGACTGGGTTAATAAGTATAAAAATATTTGATTTTTAATAACAATATTATTATCTTAAGTTTTGTAGTTATATATAGCAGCCACTCAGTAAATTATAGAAATGAAGATCTAAATTAAAATATTCTCTACATTTACTTACATAACCTCAAAACGTTTCACTTTCATGTCATCAATATAGCATCAATATTATGTACAATTAATGAAAAATAGCTGCATCATGATATTAACTATAATAATATTTAATTTCTAATGATAATAATGTCATCAAACCACCTCAAGTTTCGTAGATTTGAATATCCAATACACAGTTGTACTCAGAAAATTATTATACACTGCAGAATCAGTTTTTAATAACAAATTGAATTGAGCTCTAAATATGTCGGCAATCCTGCAGGTCATGGCCTTCGTGTAATAGCCTATTGTTTATTGTAGTGTGTGTTTTGTTCTGAAATTCAATCAAGTCGGCCGTGATTCGATAAAATTAGTTCTCAAAACTGACAACAGATGGATTTTGGAAAATAGGAAAATCATGTAGGAAAATTAACATTTCACTGAAAAGTACTACTTTTCCGAAAAACTTTGGGTTCCAAGCTTCAAAATGAGGGGCCATTTATTAAAATCCGTTCAGCCGTTTTCCCGTAATTTCCATTACCAGTTCAAATTATATATATATATATATATATATATATATATATATATATATATAATTATTTTACATTGACTATTACACTTTTACTACGTCATACTACTTTTGACCAATAAAACTGTACGAAAGGACGTCTTTCAACCAATCATGGCTACTTACCGCACGATTTTATCGCGTTCCTAGCATTTTTTTAAATTTTATCGCTTCCCTAGCATTTGTTTATTTTTATCACTACCCTAGCATTTGCTTCTTTGTTTGCCAAAATTTCAAACTGCACTGGTCTGGACGTGAAAAAATAAAACAAACAAAAAAAAAAAAACAGAAAATTACAAACCACTCCAGTCGTTGCACAGCACTTTCAAATATGACTCGCATTGGCATTCAAGAATAAGAATTAATAAAGATCACTGGTCATAGCTATGCATCTTCCCTGAAACCCTATTTACAAATAAATGAAGAGCACCATTCGGAAATTCTGAATAAGTTGAGGAATACACCATGTACATCAATGAGTTCCACTTCTTTTACGCACACGTCCAATATAACATCAACTGAACAACCAACCACTAAAACATTCAAATTTGAAAATTGTTCTTTTAAAATTATTCATGATTATTTTTTATTTCATCATCGTTAATTAAAACTTTTCTTGTTTATTTCGTCATCCCTAATTAAAACTTTTCTAACACTTGTTTATATTATTTAGGTTATGTTATTAGCTTCTGCTGTATGATATTATGGATAGTCACGTATCAGAGATTGTTTAATATATAAGATTTATTGAAAATCATCTGTCAAGTGACCTTGATTACTGGGATCCGGATAATTGAAGTGGAATGCAACTGTTTTAATAAAAATGAAACTGAATCAACAAAGCCTTCTTGATTAGTAACCGTCCATAGAGTTCAATCAAGATTCCATAGTTGGCACAACTGATAACAAGAAAACAGCTAATCATAACACACTACTGCCATCTAACGTAATATTTATAAAGTTGGGATGGTAAAATAATGTATTTGAAGACAGTTGTATTTTCGTAAGTCAATTAATATTTTATTGTATTGGAGTACTTCGTTACTTCTAATCTTTATATACTTTCTTCTAATCGTGTAATAGTCAATTAAATCTCACTCGAGTTTTGATTTTCTCTAGATAAATCAAAACCTCTAGTGAAATTACTGTTGAACATTTAGAGCAATATTATTTCAAAACCTTTTCAAAACTATAGGCCTACTGTAATGGTAACTAAGTAACAATAAGTGTACTATAATGGGTCTATTTCAGTATACTTTTATCTCAGTCTAGTATATACAGTCACGAATGTTGAGTTGATGAAGGTACTAGGAACAATAGACTGTACAAGCACTATTTCGCATTGTCTGCAATGAGGCGATAGTAGCGATCCTAGTAGTTAGAAACTATCTATGGATGCATATTTATTACGTATTGAGCTTCGTGACTGTAATATACTAGACTGTGCTTTTATGTGATGAAGAATGATATCCGTAGCAACAATTTTCTGTGTAAGAATTCTAACTTCCAAGCCCTAACACGGTTTCTCAGCTGATAAAAGCAAACATTTTCAATCCCTTCCAAGTCAAAATATCGTAAGTTTAAACTCTCGAAATTGTATTGTGCGAAGTTTTTGTTTTTAGCTCAAATTCATGATTTGTATTAAAAAAGAAGCAAGATTCCCTCTGTGTTTTGGAGCAATTGACTATACAGGGTGTTTAAAAAATACGGGGCATAATTTCAGGTATGTATTTCCCACAGTCAACTCCGGATATAGTGAACCTCTGCGGACTTGCATATTTCGTTCACTATATCCGAAGTGTCTCTTCCCTAACATTAAATGATAGAAATGAATGAAATTGTGAACAAGAAAATAAAATACTATACAGTAATTAAAATATTTCATTTTTTTGTAATGGATTACACTGTTACTCACAGTAGAATTACTTAAACTATGCTGTTGGCCCAAGTTCGCTTGCGAAAGACCACGTTCAATGTCATTTATAATATTCGACTTATCTTTCAAAGAAAACACTTCACGCTTCGATATTTTTATGCAGTATCTACATTCACTGTTCGAACACTAGAAACAGACTGATCAGGTAGATGTGACAAACGCTGTTATGGTGTGACTGCATACTCAGCCTTGGAATTTCCCGGGTCACTTAATGGAAACTGGGAGGGGGTTGATGGAGTTTGAAAGCCATCGGAATCTTACCTTCATTTATGTTCTGGACTTAATGTCCGTCCCCTTTTAATAAAAGAAGACAATTTCATTTTTCGTTGTTTCGATGCTATCCGTCATAATGGAAATGTTCCTGAGAAAGAAAAAAAAAAGGTAACCCTTTGACGGTGGAGGATTAGAAATAACAGTAGAGTAGTGTGCCTGAGAACGGAATGGCAACCCTTCGACGGTGGAGTGAGACAAGGTGTCATGCGTTGCCGTATAGCTCATTGTCTATGAATCATTAATCCTACCTTTGTCCTTTGACTAAAGGAGAAAGAAACTTAGAATGTTGTCCTCAATACATTCTTTCAATTTTATACAAGAAGGTCTGACTTCAAATAAGAATTTGTTATAATACAACTCTTGTACCTTCAATTTTTAAAGTTCACTATAACCGAAGCGATGGTTCATTATAAACGGAAATATTAATGTACTTTTTAATGTATGAGGGTCGGAACCAACGATTTAGGTTCACTATAGCCGAATGTTCACTATAACCGAGTTCACTATATCCAGAGTTCACTGTATTTAATTTGTAAGATGTTAAATAAAATATTGATCTTAAATACAAAAATAAGATAATATAAAATTCATTAACAACAATTAACATACAGTAAAATTTCAGTAATAGGCCTAATTCTTCACTTGACATAATTAGGAACATTAAATCCAGACGTTTGAGATGGGCAGGGCATGTAGCAGTAAGGGCGTAATGCATATAGTGTGCTAGCTGGGAGGCCGGAGGGATAAATACCTTTGCGGAGGCCGAGACGTAGATGGGAGGATAATATTAGAATGGATTTGAGAGAGGTGGGATATGATAGTAGAAACTGGATTAATCTTGCTCAGGATGGGGACCGATGGCGGGCTTACGTGAGGGCGGCAATGAACCTCCGGGTTCTCTAAAAACCATTTGTAAGTAAGTAAGTAAATGAACGATTAATTTGAAAAATAGGATTACCAACTGATTCGTTTAAACTCAGAACAATCATCATCATTTTCTATTGGTTCTACTTGATCCTGGATAATAGGATCTTCACACCCATATCATCTTCTTTGAGAGTGAAGGTATCACTGTCAGTTTTTAGACGTTCCACTGTATCTTGTTTGATCCTTCTTAGCATTTCTCTTAGTACTTTCATAACATTGTTTGATTTCTTTCATAGTTCGGGTTTTCACATCCAAATGGCGATTGAAATCTTGGGCTAAAGAAACCCAAGCTTGTTTCTTTTTTCTTATGGAAGTTTCACCACTACGTTCGTCTTCAATTACATTCTTATAATTACAGTTGTTACTAGACTAGACGGCATTTCGGAAGGCGGTCAGCTGCTATATGCGCCTTAGCATTTCTGGTATGTGACGTCACAAGCTTGTACAGTAGAACCAATCGGAATCAGTCTGTAACAAGTACTTCCCGAGATCGTTTGTTCACGTGTGAGTGTTTCAATACATTGAATAAGTAAAACTAACATTTAGCCTAATATATATGTGTGTGTGTGTGTGTGTGTGTGTGTGTGTGTGTGTGTGTGTGTGTGTGTGTGTGTGTGTGTAAGATAAATAAATGGAAGAAGAGACTGTAAAAAGACAAGTATTGCACAGGCAGGCTCGAAAAATAGTGTTTAAGGTGTATAATTATTTTAAAAACGTTGACGAGCAGAACGCTTCCGGCCATCTTGATGCTGGCTGCAACGTTGCCAACTCGCAAGAAACGAATGCAGAAACATGTGGTGTGGGATTGAGAACCGTGCAAAGAACACTGTTAGTGAAGAAAAGAGGGTTTGCTTAGTGTTATGCTTACAGTATTCAACGGCTAAGGTCATTATTGTCTTTTGATAATTTAACTTATCTCCTGCACTATTTGTATTGCAGTATGATGTGGCAATGTTGTACGCTGCTTTGCTCTCTCTATCTGTCTCTCTCGACGCAAACGCTAGCAGACTACCGCCTTCTGAATTGCCGTAGACTCTAGACTTAGGCATACTAAAAATAATTATATTTCTCATACGAGGTAAAATTACTGCTCCTCACACGTTTCCTTTTCTCGATTTACGTTATAATAAAATTATATTAGTCTTTAATACTTCTACAATGCAAAAATACAATTTTCCGCTAAAACAAATGACTAGACCACAA
>NC_091120.1:170279487-170301987 GCF_040183065.1 Periplaneta americana | reverse complement strand
GATCAACTCAAAATTTAAAGTTTTGAGAAAACTGCATTTAAAAGCTTCATGTTGCTGTGAAAAATCTAAATATCCACCACTGTGGAGTAACGGTTAGAATGTCTGACCGTGAAAAGAACGGCTTCAAATCCTGGTTGGAACAAGTTACTAATTCAGTTTTTAATGAAGCCAAGAAATGGTTTAGTTCCAATAAATTTCTTTTAAATGAAAGTAAAACTACATCTCTGTTGTTTAGTAGTACAGTCACTGGAAATAATAACTTCAAATTTCATGGTATTATTGTGGACACCACACTTATCTGGGCAGACCATGTTGATTTTGTTTGTAAAAATTTTACAAGAGTAATATTTCTTCTGCGAAATTTTAAAATGTATGTTGCGAAGAATTACATTAGAGTTGCCTATTTTTCTTATTTTCATAGTATACTTTCTTACGGACTACGTTTATGGAGTAATAGTACTCATATTAATAAGATTCTTATGTTACAAAAAAAAAAGCTCTTAGAATTATAACTAATTCATCAATGAAGGCACACTGCAGACCGTTATTTGTCAATGAAAAAGTAATGACTGTAACATCACTGTATATTTATCAAGCCCCAAATTTTATCAAAGATAATTCACAAATTTTGACACATAGGAATGATGTTCACCTATACAACACCAGAAACCGTGACCTTTTTGATAGACCTAAGTATAGGCTAACCAAAACAATGAATAATTATTTTATTATGTCTTTAAAAATTGCAGATACATTTCCGACACATGTTTTCAATCTGGAAAGGAAGTCTTATAACAGACTTATCTCTGATTGGTTGATCAACAAAACCTTTTATGATATTAATGAGTTTTTAATGTTAATGTTGTTGAGTGTTTCTGATACAATTTTATTGTTTTTTATGTCTCTGTTGTTTATTTTATATGCATTATTTGGCTTTGTCACTTGCACAAATTTGTGTTCACTGACTGTACGATACTCAATATACTCAATAGGCCTATACCTGGTTGAGGTTTTTCCGTTTTTTTTTTTCTCAACCCACTAACTAAGAGGAAATTCTGGGTAACTTTCGGCGCTGGACCCTGGACTTATTTCGCCGGCATTATCACCTTCATCTCATTCAGACGTTACTCGTAGATAATAACGGTAGCTAGTTAGCTGATAAAGCGTCGTAAACCATTTAAAAAGTCCAATTATCATTACTCTAACTACAAACTTATAGTAGTCTTACATAAAAACAAAATTAATTTGGAGTAATTTCAATGATTTTTGGATTTTTTACAGCAACTTTAAGTTTCAAAATGTAGGTTTCTTAAAACTTTAAATTTTGAGTTGTTTCCCTTTTGAACTGATCCACTGACCAGTCGATATAGAAAACAAAACTGTCAATGAAGCAAGATTGTCAAATGAAATCAAAATCAATTACGGTGTTAAAAAAGGATATAGTCTATCCCCAGTTTTATTTAATATGTTATCTATACGACATTCTTCGAGAATGGACTCTTAAAGTAGACCTATGTAATGAAAATAATATTGAACAAAGCTCACTAAATATGTTATTCTTTGTAGATGATTCTGTTTCAATTTTTAGTACAGAAGATAGTCTACAAAACGCAATGTATGAATTAAATTAAATCAGCTAATTGAATCAGTCACTTCTAAAAGAGCTCCATAAAGATGACTTTGTTCCAGGAATGTGACCTTTTCAAAGTTCTGTGAATATTATGAAGCTTATGAAATGAGTAGAAAATGTCAATTCTTAACAGAAAAGTGTATTCAAATGAGACGAACATGACAGCATTCTTAACTGATTTTAGCAACAATTGCAATAAAGCCCTTTCAGAAATTACTGATTTAATTTTATAATATGAAAATTTCTATTCAAAGATCTAAGACATTGACATTCCACGGTAAGTTTTCAATCAGAAGAAAAATTAGTATTGAAAACAAAATTACAGAGTAACCAAGAATAAGATCTAAAACAGAAATGTGCAAAATTCTAAATAATTTGTGGTAAAATGCGAATAACATTAAAGCAAATTCCCCTTGTTCTCTTTGCTTCCTTGCATTCCATTAGTTCTCCTCGTGTTTCCTTTGATCTTCTTGTCTTCCTCTTATTCTTTTTGTATTCCCCTTGGTCTCCTTGTTTTTTCCATTGTTCTCTTTGCACTATTTTTTCCTCCTTGTATTACCCTTGTTCTCCTTATATTCTCCTTGATGTCCTTCGCTTCCTCTTGTCCTCTTTTATTACCCTTGAGTCCCTTGTCTTCCCCTTGTTTTTCCATATCTCCCCCTTATTATCCGCGTATTATCCTTATCTTCACCTTGTCTATATTCCTCTTGTTCTCTCTGTATTCATTTTGTCTTCCTTTCCTTTCCCTTGTTCTCCTTGTCTCTCTTTTGTTCTCCTTGTCTTTTTTCTCTTCACCTTGCTCGCCTTACATTTCCCTTGTTTTTCTATATTCCCCTTGTTCTCCTCGTATTCCCATTGTTCTTGTTGTTCTGTATCCCTATTGTGTTCCCTTTATTCCCCTTTTTCTCCTTGTTCCACGCGATGTTCGTCAACAATCCCTTATATGTAAAGATTCGCAGTAGTAAACTAAAGTTATGCAACACTATCGATAGGCATGCTTACGTAGTTCTACGTAAAGATAATATGTATTTATATTTATTTGTCTACGATCCTATATCATACATACACAGATTGCTCTGCGTTATAGGCTTTGACGGTAACAACTTTTGTCAGGTTTACTATGCTGCCATCTAGTTGTTACATAAGGAGTCACGTCGTAACTTCCATTTGAATTGCATTAGCGACTGTACTGCCATCTCGTGTTCGTTTACGGCGGACGGGTGGCGATCCTGGCCCGGCGATAGGAATGAGCAATCTATATGTGATCTGGGCTATGATATGTATCATAGCAACACTATGCTCTATTGATTTATTTTTTTTCTTTCCGGATTTCTCCACAAGATCGCGGTTCTCTGTCATGCCTACAGAGGTCACATTTTTTCGAGAGCGATACCGGTACTGCACGGTTAGATGGGAGGCCTATCGCGGTAGTTGATATGTTGATGCATAAGGAGTGATAGGCCTAGTGAAGGGATAATAGGATTGGAAAAAAGACGAGTCGTGGCCCTTTGAAGAGGCACTACCCTATCATTCGCGTTTACATTTACCTCCCCTCCGTTATGTCCATGCCTGGTCTAGACCATGAGTTCATATTATAAATTATTATATTTCAACTCTTCTGTAAGCTCTTATAGTTTGAGTATAACCATTTGAATCACCCCACATAACTACGAATAATTTCAGAATTTTTTAACTAGCAGTTTATCTGTGATCTATACTACCATTTAATGACATTTTACGTGTCGTAAATTTACACACGAGATCTCTGTTTTACTTGATTTCCTACAGGATTATTGGTGAGTATTTTATAGCGCTTAGAAATTAATTAATTGAGTTTTAACTGACGAACTTCGGACTTATTTGTAAGCACAGCAACGGCTCGACCACCTAGGATGATATACGAGCAGTAGTGTTTACTTGGCGAGTTCGTTCAACAGATTCGTTTTAATGTTTTCTCCCCCTCCTCCCGCCATTTGCTACAACATGAGTTCTAGAAATTATGCTCTACACTGTACAAGGCAAACCCAAGTTATTTAATTTTTTGTAACGAAGAAGAAGGAAAGACCAATAAAAAATCTAAACAGAAAGGAATGCAGACAGCCAGAGTGTTTCATAAACTGATTTGTCACAAAACAAAATTGATAACCATAAGCGAGTCTGGCGGTCTCTGTAATGGTGTAAGAAAGCTTTTAATAGTCGGCGCGGCTAAAATAAAACTGTAAAGAGAAAAAAAGAGTACAAGAAAATGAAACGTATGGAGATGGACAAGTGAAAAAAATAAGTGTTAACTTGAAATATAGTGGCGTCAGTGGAACAATGGAGATTCATTCAGCTGTGAAAACTCTTGGCATTTTGTGGGATCTTCAAGCCATCGCATCGTCTTGGAAGGGATAAATATCAAAAGATGCATTCATTATTCAAGCATATACAACAATGAGTGTATTCACAAAACGTACAAAACAAATGAATCTCTATTCATAATGTGTTTATTAAATTTAGTTCGGTTAGTATGTCTATAAATATTCACGAATATGCTGGCCTGTTACATAAAGTAATTAATTGACTTCTTAGCACAATCATCAGCGTCATCATAGTCAAGGTCTGAATTCAGATTCGTCCTCAGTTATGAGCATCTTTAACAAACATTAGACGCTAAGGTTGCAAGATTCTCTTCTTCACATGACCAGGATAATGCATTATCACTGTTAAAGACTAAAATAGTATTTTTTGCACGATCGAGTTTTTTGTTGTGAAGACAGCGAACAAAACCGGCCATTTCCAAAATACACAGTGGGCCAAAAACGGCACAAAATTTAAATGGTTATATTCCAGTAGCTAATGATTTCACTTGAAAGTTTATTTTACAGGCAAATTTCACAGTCCTTATAGATCGGAAGTCCCGCGCCGTGGCGTCGCGGTCTAAGGCGTCCTGCCTAGGACTCGCGTTACGGAATGTCCTCGTATGTAATCGTGAAAACTTTGTGACTAATTCAACAGTTCATAGCATAAATACACGTCAAAAAAATGACTTTCATACTCCATCGGCAAGTCTATCGTGCTATCAAAAAGGAGTGCGTTATATGGCAGTAAAAATTTTTAATAGCCTCCCTATCGATATAAAAAATGAAACTCAAAACATAAAATTATTTAGGGCCAAATTAAAGAAGTACCTAATTTCTCACGCCTTCTATTCTGTAGGTGAATTCATGACATTCAATAACACTTCATGAAATTGATACTAAAACTATGTGTTGTACTAGTAGACTATATTGTAAATCTCGTCTGTATATATTTCATCTAGACTGTGACTATAAATTAAGATTTTATAATAGTATTAAGTTTTTTGACTTGTTCCATATTCTAGCTGTAAGCATGTATGAATACCATGGAATGTTAATAAATACAATACAATACAATACAATACAATGCGCGCTGGTTCGAGTCCTCATGGCCAGTGTATGGGACCGGTGCCCACCCAGCATCGTGATGCACTTGGGGAGCTACGAAAGGTTGCGAAATCCGGTTGCGAATACCAGCTATAACGGCTGGGGGGATCATCGTGCTAACCACATGATACCTTCATTCTGGTTGGATGATCGTCCACCTCTGTTTCGGGATGAGGGCGTGAGGCCAGCAGTTGGCTGGTCGGTCTAGGCCCTTCACGAATTATTATTATTTATAGATCGGGAAAGAACTGTAGACTAATATTTAATTTTTTACCATTTATTAAAGATTATTTTTTTGTAGGGCAGTGCAAAATCGATCGTTTATGCCGAAATAAGCAACGATTGATTAGCAAGATACGGACATGATATCCCTCCTGAGAGATTACTGCGAAGACATACTAAGAACTTGGGTTTTATAATATTATTGATCGCACTGTCCGCTTGAAACAGAACTTGAACATCCCAAAGAGGTAGACAGTGAGAAAATTATATACGCACTCACAAAACAAAACAAACAAATATTAGTTTTAAGATGATTAGCGGCTGTGGAACTATCACCAGGACTTTTAAAAATAAAAATTTCTTAAATCCTTTTTCATTAACCAACACTTATGCTACGAAGTGGGTCTTGTTATTTTGAGAGGCTCTATTCAAATGTTGCTAAACCGTTTATATATGTAATAAGAAGAAATCACACCCATAAATCTGTGGTGTTTGGTCAAAACATGATTAGTCCAAAAACCTGTTTTGAGATGCAAGCATTTTATTTTCACTTTTCCTATACAAATCACAATTCCAGTTCACATACAAATGTGAATGAAAATAACATAAAGTTAGGGGGAGGTATCACGGCAATACCAAATGCAAGAGAACTGTTTTTTTAGATGGCTGCGCTTTCAGCTGAAAAAGACCATTTTTGAAGTTATCATGTTCTGACCATACACCACAAATATTTTGTCATGAATAAACATTTTAAATTATATTTAATTTATTTCATATGTGTATTTTTCTAATTTAAGGAAAGATTTATTGTAATATGTGCGTATAATTTGCACGAATGATTTTCAATTAAAATTGTTTGGTATTCTTTGTCTTATGGCAATCTATAATGATAGAAGGATTAGTTAAATATATAGATAGACAGACAGACATAGACAGACAGACAGACAGACAGACAGACAGACAGACAGACAGACAGACAGACAGACAGACAGACAGACAGACAGACAGACAGACAGACAGATAGATAGATAGATAGATAGATAGATAGATAGATAGATAGATAGATAGATAGATAGATAGATAGATAGATAGATAGATAGATAGATAGATAGATAGATAGATAGATAGATAGATAGATAGATAGATAGATAGATAGATAGATAGATAGATAGATAGATAGATAGATAGATAGATAGATAGATAGATAGATAGATAGATAGATAGATAGATAGATAGATAGATAGATAGATAGACCGACAGACAGTTAGGTAGGTAGGTACGTAGACAGACAGACAGACAGGTAGGTAGGTAGGTAGGTACGTAGACAGACAGGCAGGCAGGCAGGCAGGCAGGCAGGCAGGCAGGCAGACAGACAGGCAGACAGACAGACAGACAGACAGACAGACAGACAGACAGACAGGCAGGCAGGCAGGCAGGCAGGCAGGCAGACAGACAGACAGACAGACAGACAGACAGACAGACAGACAGACAGACAGACAGACAGACAGACAGACAGACAGACAGATAGATAGATAGATAGATAGATAGATAGATAGATAGATAGATAGATAGATAGATAGATAGATAGATAGATAGATAGATAGATAGATAGATAGATAGATAGATAGATAAAGTGAATAAATAATTAAGTGAATAAATAAATAATTAAATACATACATACATAAATGCATAAATAAATAAGTAATTAAGTAAGTAAATAAATAAGTACATAAATAAACAAGTGAATAAATAATTAATTAAATACATAAGTAAATAAATAATTAAATACATAAATAAATAAGTAAATAAATGAACAGGTAAATAAATAAATGAGTGAATAAACAAATAAGTAGATAAATAAATAAATAAAATCATAACTGTATAAATAAGTAAGTAAATAAATAAATCAGTGAGCGAGTGAATGAGTGAATGGGTAAATGGGTAAAAGCTGGAAGTGTCTGAGGCTATTTAGGAGCATAACAAGAACTAACGGAAGAAATGAAAGAGAAGATATGATAAGAACGAGCGAAGGAACGAAGTGATTACCAGATATTAGTATTGGTAAGGGCAGAATAGATAGGGCTTTTGGGAGGTAATAGAATGACGAAATGAAGGACAAACTAGTAAATAGGATGGAATTGGCGAGAAAGAAGAGTGCTAAAATGTAAGTGCAAGAAAATCAGGAGTGGCAAAAGTGATAGAATAGGAACAGAGAAGGAAGTGTCAAGTGTAAGAAAATAGTGTAGGAGTGTAGTAAAAATAGACACAATAAAAGAGAATGAAAGTGAAAAACATTCGACAAATGAGAAGTGGAAGAGATAGAAATGGTAAGTGTAATTAAGTGAATTAGACATTTCATGTTTTTCAATTTTTTGGGTTGGGAGTAGTATCAAGGGTACTAATAACTGTAGGAGTATTATAGGAATAAATTTACGGAAAGAGGCAATGGAAGAGGAAATTTAGTAGTGAAGCGAAGAGAAAGAGATAAATAGGTAAATAGAGTATAGAATAGTAGGGAAATAATGAATGATATTGTACCATAGAGAAAATGGACATGTAGGCAAATAATTTAGGAGAAAATAGCTGAAAAGAATGATTAAGAGTAGCTAGATTTAAGAGTAGAGAATAAAATAAATAAATAAATTTAAATTATTAAGGAATGTAATATGCAATATTCATTAGGAAAGCGAGAAATGGAAAGGAGACAGTCTAGGTATGAATACAGTCTAGTATATTCACTCACGAAGCTCAATCCGTAGTAAATATGCATCCATAGATAGTTGCTAACCACTAGGATCGCTACTATCACCACATTACAGACAATGCGAAATATACGTGCACAGTCTATTGTTCCCAGTACCCTCATAAGCTGAAGCTTCGTGACTGTATATACTAGACTGTGATATAAGAGAGCATAGAAGAGGAGAGATAGGAAGGATAGATAGCAATTCAGTTAAAACCGAAGCATAGGAAGTAATCAGGAAAAACTTGGCAAATAAATGTATTAACATAAACGGGTAGTATGTATTAAAGGGATGGCGGATCGAAAAGCAGAAATGAAGGGTTCAGAACCATAGTGGGTCAAGCGCCATTTACTAAAACCGTAGAAAACAAGAGTTAAAATGAAGTTATTACCATAACTCAATGGAAACATATAGCAAGAAATGGAAAGTATATACATTAAAACTAAATGATATGTCACTCTTCATTAAACAATGGTATTCATTTATCTTTAACCCTTGCTTTCTCCGTTTTTAATAAATGGTGCTTGGCCCACTTTGACTCTGAACCCTTCAAATGTAAAGCCCACCATAACTATGAATTATAAAGTTGACTTACAAATAAACAGTGGCGTAGCCAGACTAATTATTTTGGGTGGGCCAAATATGCAGGGTTTAGAAAGTACCTGACCCATCTCCTGACAATGCCGCTGCCGTTAACTCTCTTGAAACTCATTCTCGGAAGTCTTATTTAATAACATGCAAAATATTACGATAAACAATCATGCAAGGCATACCTATACAAACGCTTCATAAGGTGAACTGGAGCCGTCGAGATTTCCTAGCAACGAATCTGTCGATCGCTGATAATAGGTGCTTCAACAAATCCCAACTTTTCTCCCTCTCGATGGATAGAATTGCTAGATTACAAAGCCTTGTGCTCGCAGCGTCTTGAAGTTCATGCAATCAGAAGAATTTGGATCAGAAGCTGATACTGTTTCACAGAAAACAGAAATTTGTTGAAACCATCTTTCCATTTCTGATATGACATTATCAGTATATAAACTTGCTGGCAAAAAGAGTGCAGTGAATCCAGCTGGAAGAACAAATATGGGTCAGCAATTACAGAAGGGATCGAGAGACGAAGAAGATACCAAGAAAAGAAGACAAGATTCTACAAGAAGCGGAAGGGATGAAGTAACATTAGGGACACCGAATAGAGGTTTGTTAGTGGGAAGAAGTAAGGGACAGAAAATTTATAACTTAAGAGGTTGGTGCATGAGTGGCATGAGTGACAAAACGTAAGAAAGTGACAAAGTGAAAAGAGTGATAGTGACAGAAAAGACGGTAAGGCAAGGGAATAATGGTGAAAAAGGATACGATACAGGTAATAACCAGAGAGTGATAATAAGTAAGTAGTGATACAAATATAATAAAGGAAGTGGGAATGGAAAGGTAATGAAACGGTAGAAACTACTTCGTCTGAAAATATACAGATTAGATTAATGGAAATAAGTGGTTAGTGAATGTTAGTGATTCAAGTGAATAAGTAAGTTAACAACTATAGAAGAGTTCAACAAATATAAACAATGTTCGGACCAATTAATACGAGATTGAGAGAAGTCATTGTTTAGTTAAATGAGATTAGTAAGAATAAGATAGATAACTAAGAAAGGGAGGGGTAAATATAAGAAGAAGGGAGGGAAACAGAGGTGAGGGACGTGATAGAAAAGTGATCAGGGTCATTTATATGTAATAGCAGGAGGTTTAGAAAAAGCGTAAGCAGAAATTCATGTATCCAAGGGAGTGATGGCACTGTATACAGAAATGTGAAGAGCCATCACGACCGATGTAAGCTGGTGGAATAAATATATCATATCAAATATCATATCATATATCATATCATATCATATCATATATCATATCATATCATATCATATATCATATCATATCATATCATATATCATATCATATCATATCATATCATATCATATCATATCATATCATATCATATCATATCATATCATATCATAGCATATCATATATCATATCATATATCATATCATATCATATATCATATCATATCATATATCATATCATATCATATATCATATCATATCATATCATATCATATCATATCATATCATATCATATCATATCATATCATATATCATATCATATATCACATTATATCATATATCATATCATATCATATATCATATCATGTATCATATCATATCATATATCATATATCATATCATATCATATATCATATCATATCATATATCATATCATATATCATATCATATCATATATCATATCATATCACATAAACTTGCTGTCGCAAAACCTTATCTTGTTGCTCTCAATCGGAACTCTTCAGCATAGCACCATCATCGTCAGTAATGAAATAGTATGTTACCAGAGATTGAGGTGGTCGATGATTTCTTTTTTCTTGTGCAGAGACAGTGATTTCGAAAACTTCTGCCATACAAACAGCGCTGGAATAAAATTCTTCGAATTTTTCTTCGTTTCGTTGTCTTAATGAAGGACGAACATTTATTAATATCCATTTTTGGGGGCTGAAGTGCTTCTGATAATGAATTTGCAAGAACAAGAATAGCGTACCACTTAAATAAAACAACGTTTAATAGTGGGTTATAATTAATCAGGCTCCTTGCATCTGGAGTTTGGAAACTAACAATCTACAAAACAAAATTACACTTCTCAACGCATGTTTGTCTTCCTATCTTAATTCTACCGATTCTAACTATTGCTCTGAATCCATAGTTTATTTTTAATGTTGAGTATTTTCTCTAAAAAAAAACTAAAAAATTAGCATATATTTTGGGTGGGCCTGGGCCCACCTGCACCACCCGCTCGCTACGCCACTGCAAATAAATATCTAAAATATCTAAATATCTAAAAAAAAAATGGGTAAAAGGTAAAAGAGTAAAAGTGCAAAAGAGTAAATAAACAAAACATTGCTTTAGTTCTTTTCTTTACAGTCCGTCGCGGTTAAAAAATACCAGTGTGAGACATAAAGTTCTTCCAATGAGTTAAAAATGAGATTAATTCGATAGTATCATTGTCTGAAATGCAATCCCTCTGGGCACTGGCGTGTGTTAATGGTTAGTTGAAGTTTTTATGTTTTATGAACTGCCGACAGCTTTCGAGCTTTATTACCGCCTAAGTCACGAAGCAGAAACAAAGGTGTGACTCATCGTCGCTCCGTTCCAGATTCCTGTTTTGTTCTTCTTCACTCATTTCGGTCATGTTGGTCTATCTCATAAGCTCAAGAGGCTCAATTTCCGAGGTTTTATGTGTTTGTGCTGACCGTCAGTTTAAAGTACGCTCTTTGTATCTGTCAACTCTTCCAAACACTGGGATCTGAGAGCCTAGGCATAATACATCGCTCCACGCGTCTAATGGAATGTATAACCGCTGGACGAATGTGGATGGCAACGTGCTCGCCCTATCAGAACATTCCTTTTCGTGACTTTTTACCAGCAGTACAAACTACGTAGCAACTGTCTTCATTACATCACCTAACATTAAGATTAATTTTAAAACATGCTGTACATTTATGAAGGTACTGTGAATATTGAGATATGAATGTTAGAATATATAGTGGATCGGGGGAAGATGCCTGACTTTTTCGTTGACTAAAAATTTAAGATACTGTTCATTTACTTTAGAGTTTCATATTGAAATATCAAAGTCTGGAAGGTATTTTCAAACTATAATTTTAGTACAAAACAGAAAACATTAATTACCTTGCTTATAGATCAAGGTTTTCTTCTTGCCTGCACTGTAGGCATCTTTCCCTGATAGTCGGGTAAGATGGCAAATGCAATTAACACATTTACTGATACATGTATTTTACCTGAACTTGGTTTGATACATGTATATAACAAAATTGACTTAATCTGAAGCTCATGGACACTATTTCACACGTTTATCACTAGTTAGGAACACAGTCATTGCACATATTTTATTGTCGTGTGCAAGACTCGTGAAATCACTTCTTATACACAATGAATTCGATCCAGTACATTTTTTGTCATCGTTCTTTTATGAAGGATTCATGATCAATATCACCCTTTAAGGCCTTACAAAAGAATAAGTAGTCAAGTTCAAGACGTCTAGCATAAAGGCTAGAAAAATTAAAATATTTACAAATAAGCTCATAATTGAAAACAGATGAATTTGGCAAAAACCTAAAAGCACATATGAACATAAATTTTCTTTGAATGATTTCCAACTTAATCGAATCAGTAGAATAATAATAATAATAATAATAATAATAATAATAATAATAATAATAATAATAATAATAATAATAATAATAATAATAATAATAATAATGAAATACAATCATTTATAGTGTTCTGCTCAAGAGCAGGTCTTTCACTGCAAACCCAGCATTCTGCAGTCTTTCCTATTTTCTGCCTTCCTCTTAGTCTCTGCATTTGACCCATGTATCTTAATGTCGTCTATCATCTGATATCTTCTTCTGCCCCGAACTCTTTTTTATGTCTGTGACTGTACCATAAGAGCAAAAGTGAAATTAATGTTGTATTGAAAAGGCTTCATACATTGATATGAAGCTATGTTAGAGAAATAGTGGATCTACTTAAAATAATATGAGAAAAGAGATTTCCTGTAGGTCCTTCCCCTTAAAGTCGAGAACGACCCAACTTATGCACTAAGGAGAAATATCAGCAATTTCATATCCTCAACAGTAATTAAGTAATTATTGGTTGTATTTCTCACATAACTTTTATATTTCTTGGAAATTATTCTTTTTTTTTTTTCAGAGAGAAATTTCGAAATTAGTTAATAAATCGAAAAAAAAACAAGGAAATATGTTAATATATGCATTTAAATATGCAAAATAAAAATATATACGCATTTAAATGGAAATTTATCGAAATATGCATTTATGCAAAATAAAATTGGTCTCATTCGAACGTAAAAACCATGATTGGCAAAGAGTCAATTTTATTTTTTCAATATGATAAATCAATAAAAACATGCAATTGCATGATGTTCCGCGATCTTCTTCTTCTTCTTCTTCTTCTTCTTCATGATTATTATTATTATTATTATTATTATTATTATTATTATTATTATTATTATTATATGGACATAGGAAGAAAAGTAAAGAAGGTAAACTTCCGAATTCTAATTGAGGCAGTAGAGCATGTGGACAGCTTCAAATATTTGGGGTGTACTATAAGCAGAAACATGAGCTGCTGCCAGAAAGTAAAAAGGAAAATAGCAATGGCAAAGGAAGCTTTCAATAGAAAAAGGAGCATATTCTCCAGACCTCTGGAGAAAGAAGTAAGGAAGAGACTAGCGAAGTGTTTTGTATGGAATATAGCATTGTATGGGGTAAAAACATGGACATTACGACGAAATGAAGAGAAACGAATAGAAGCATTTGAAATGTGGGATATGGAGAAGGATGGAGCGTGTGAAGTGGACAGACAGAACAAGAAATGAAGCTGTGTTGGAAAGAGTGGATGAAGAAAGAATGATGTTGAAATTGATCAGGAAGAGGAAAAGGAATTGGTTGGGTCACTGGCTGAGAAGAAACTGCCTACTGAAGGATGCACTGGAAGGAATGGTGAACGGAGAAGAGTTCGGTTAGAAGAAGATATCAGATGACAGACGACATTAAGATATATGGATCATATGAGGAATCAAAGAGGAAGGCAGAAAATAGGAAAGATTGGAGAATGCTGGGTTTGTAGTGAAAGATCTGCCCATGGACAGAACAATGAATGAATGAATGAATGAGAAAAGGGAATACTCCAAGAACATCTGTCCCTACAGCGTCTAGGTCGACAACAAATCATATTTGTATTGGCAGGCGACTTGAATCTGAATCTCCAGTTTGCAAGTGTAAATTTCTTCACCCCTGAGACTAGTATTGACTCAAGTGTTTACCATTATGACAAGCAAGCAGCAACAACATTGCCACAATAAGTCTTACATAAATTAATACAAAACACGCAGAATATTAAAATAGCCTTCCGACAGTGTACTGGAACTCCCTCGATAGGATAAGAAGCATTCTCCAAGGATCAAAGCTAATGGATCTCTCTGTGGTTAATTAAATGCCTCTCTCTAGGGATATGCTTACATTATTACAATAACAGTGACATAAGGGACTATTAGATCAACACTGTTCTGAGTTCTATGCTGTTGACACATGATATTTTATCACTAGGGCTAGAATTTTTAGGTAAATAAATATTTCATTTACACTTAAATACAAACTCGTAATTGAATTTTAAGTTTCGGACAAGGTCACCTGAGCATATGAAGGGCCCAGGGGAATAACGATCTAAGTCACACTTTCTTAAAAAAAAAAGTTATTCAATGTTAAATCTTAAAAACTTATTTACACAGTTACTAAGAAACAATGAAATTTAAGCTGATTAAGAAATACACTTAGGGATAGTATAAATGATATTATGAACGTATTTGAGTCTTATAGGGTAAAGGTGCCTAATTCCGTGATACCTCTAATCCCGTGATAAAATTTCAATTGACTGCCATGGAGTTGTGGTCTCTGACTTTTAAGTTTTTGAAATACTTAACAGATGCCAAAAGATGTCTTCTTTTCAATTCTATTGATTACCCGCCTTTTAAATAGAAGCAGTCGACTGCAGAAGCTTTTGTTCAGTGAAAGGTGGTTGACCAGTAAGTTTTTCTTTCACTTGTGACCACTTCTGAAGAAACATTTTATATTTGAGTTAAGAATTAATATAACTTCATAAAAATGATATATTACTGTAGATTATAGTCAGTTGAATCAATGTGTGTGATCATTTAAACATTATGAGACAATAACAATGTTACAGGAGCTTTCCCATTTTCGGATTTATTTTCATATTTCTCCTTCCTGGCTCACTCGACCAGTGATGCCAACGCTAAATTGTGAAAATTAATGTCTATGAAAGAAAATAGCTCATGGAAATAATAAAAGAAATAAGTTATAGAAAACATCAATTATAATTACAATAAAATAATACAGCATATATTTAACTTAACTAATTACTGCTTTTGTTAGGAATATAAATAATGAGAAATAATTGTGTTATAATTCAATTTATTCAAATTCAATTTTGTATTAAATTTAACTTTCAGTTTATTTTGTTTATAATATATTAATATATAATATGTATTCCTGTAGTTACACAAGTATTTTCAATGAAATTTGTCACTTGCGCCCTTTTCCTATGTTGTAATTCTTGCTTAATCCATATTAAACAATACACCATGACTTTAAAGCGTTTTTTCAAATACACCTTTTTTTCTGAGCAGTTTATGAGAATTATTTTAGTATCACGGAATTAAGATTTCACTCACAGAATTAGGAAACCACTATCACGGAATTTGGATCCCTGTCACGGATTTAGGAGCCACTGTATAACAATGAAGAATCATATATTATACACCAAACTTATGGAAATGTTTATACTGAATGTTGTAAAAACTGTAGCTTAAGGTCCAAGTAAAGTCATTTAGGTGTTATTTGAAAATTTTTAGTACAATTTTGGCATAAATATAGACTTTATTAAATATGTCATGGAATTAGGAAACCTTACCCTACAGGGTGGAAGTAAAATAATCCTGTAGATTGAAAGGGACGATAGAGTACACTGAAATGAATAGAAAAACCTGTATTACGTTTTATGATTAAATGCACGGTTAATTAGAAAATTGAGTTTGAAGTTTCAGCAGTCCGACAACATCGTCGCTAACACATATTTCTCGTGATACAGGTGTAAGAGGTCAACGAACTCGGTAACTCGGTGTGTCTCGCTAGATGAGCTGTTTTCTGGCGCTGTGTTGCAACCAACTCGCATCGTGCAATGGTTTGAATTTAGAGATTTTGAAAATTAAATTTACACGAAAACTGTCAATAATATTGAAATACGCCAGAGGGATAAATTATTCTTTATTACCTTCCCTATCGATATGGACAAAAATCACGATCCTACTCGCAATAGTTACCAAATAGGAGGTTGTTAAACATTTGAGAAAAAAAAAACACTTTTTTTTCTAAAAAAAAATTTAACTTTTCACCAATATGATATTACAGTTTTTTGTTAAATAGAACATGAGCTATTCGCTCTGAAAATCTGCAAGGCTATTTCACTTCCACTCTATATATTGTTTTTCACAAGAATGTCCCATTGAACATACTGTAACTACACTCTCTGGTATGGAAAAACGATCAATGTTTGTAGTGATTTGACATTAATAGATGCGGGAAAAAGTTGAAGTTTTCAGAGTTTCATCTTATATCTCAATTTGGTGGTGGAAATACTTCATTATCATCATTATTATCATCATCATCATCTTTATCATCTTCATTCACTGCAGATCATTATGGTAAGGCATTGTACTACTACCGCACAGCTTCACAGCAAAATCTTTTTAGTACTTGCAGCTCTTTAAATTTGGCCTTGATTAAACACTAACAACAATGATAACAAAATTTACTTCAACACCAATACAGTTTTCAACGTATTATGTCCCTTTAAGCATGCCAATAAACCTTATTCTTATTTTGTCTCACAAAAATTAAAAGACTTCGATCATTTTTCCATACAATTCGAGGACTTTGATCATTCTTACATTTGGATTAAAATTTCTACCCCTCATATTCAGAACTTTCAATACTTTTCTTCAATGAAATGACATTTAGAAGATAGTATTTGACCTCCTCTAACATATAGCACCAGTAGTTATTCTTTTCCTTCAAAAAATGGACTTAGATCATTATTCTCCTGGACCCTTCGTACATTATTAATTTTATTTCACATAATAACATATACCGATATTTTATTTATTTTTTTTTTTAGCTAAACACACAAGAATTTAATTTTCATTATATGATTGAAGGGTTCAGAGCCATAGTGGGCCAAGCGCCATTTATTAAAAACGGAGAAAGCAAGGGTTAAAGTTAAGTGAATACCAGTGTTTAATGAAGGTTTAGGCCTACATATAATTTAGTTTTAATGTGCATACTTTATATTACTTGCTATATGTTTCATTGAATTATGGTGATCACTTAATTTTAACTGTTGTTTTCTCCATTTTTAATATATGGCGCTTGGCCCATTAATTATTTATCAATAAAAGCCCCGTTTCAGATTAAACATAATCGGAATTTTATTAATTGGTTATTTTACGACGCTTTATCAACAGCTAGCGTCTGAATGAGATGAAGGTGAATGCCAGCGAAATGAGTCCAGGGGCTAAGCACCGAAAGTTACCCAGCATTGCTTTTAATGGGTTGAGGGAAAACCCTGGAAAAAACCTCAACCAGGTAACTTGTCCCAACCAGAATTTGAACCCGGACCCGCTCGTTTCACGGTCAGGCATGTTAACCGTTACTCCACACCAGTGGACTCACCGGAATGTAACACACAAAAAACTTGATGTGACATTTATAGCTCTGTTTTATCGTGAGGCTGATTCAGAAAGCAGTTATAATTTTATGAACATCCGCTGCCTCTGTTTTCGTTTCCAGTCATACACAAGCCTCTAGTGAGTGAATCACTCGGTTTAATTTCTGGTGCTGTGAGGTGATAGTTTTACGGTTACATTTTCTCAGTATATTACAACAATGCCTAAAGAAAAAGCAGAAATGTGTTGCAGAAATTAGAGAATTTTTAATTCAGATGGACGTGTCCTGAAGGGGAAGGTTGCCTAATTCCGTAACATATTTAATAAAGTCTAGGCCTATATTTACGCCAAAATTGTAATAAAAATTTTCAAATGACACCTAAATGACGTTATTTGGACCTTTACCTACAGTTTCTATAACATTCAGTGTGAACAGTTTCACAAGTTTGGTATATCCTATATGATTCTGCATTGAATAATTTCGAGGGAAAAATTGTTCCGGGGCCAGGTATCGAACCCGGGACCTTTGGTTTAACGTACCAACTCTCTACCAACTGAGCTACCCGGGAACTATACCAGACACCGATCCAATTTTTCAAATTCAAATCAACTTTACAGGGAGTTATATCTGAAAGCTTGATTTGCATAATACACGTTACTGTTCGTTAACAGAAAACCACAATTTAAGTCACACAGAGTTAGTGTGCACTCAACGTTGGTTGCTTGACGGTTGTCAGCCCACTTTGAGGTCTGTGGACATAGAGGGAAAAATTGGATCGGTGTCTGGTAGAGCTCCCGGGTAGCTCAGTTGGTAGAGCGTTGGTACGTTAAACAAAGGTCCCGGGTTTGATACCTGGCCCCGGAACAATTTTTCCCTCGAAATTATTCAAATCAACTTTACAGGGAGTTATACCTGAAAGCTTGATTTGCATGCTTCTGCATTGTTATACAGTGGCGCCTAAATCCGTGACAGGGATCCAAATTCCGTGATAGTGGTTTCCTAATTCCGTGAGTGATATCTTAATTCCGTGATATTAAAATAATTCTCATTAACTGCTCAGAAAACAAACGTGTATTTGGAAAAACACGTTAAAGTCATTGTATATTGTTTTTATACGGATTAAGCAAGAAATTACAACATAGAAAAAGGGCCTAAGTGACAAATTTCATAGAAAATACTTCTGTAACTACAGGAATACATATTACATATTAATATATTATAAACACAATAAACTGAAAGTTAAATTCAATACAAAATTAAATTTGAATAAATTGAATTATAATACAATTATTTCACATTATTTATATTCCTAACAACAGTAGTAATTAAGATAAGTATATGCCCTATTATGTTGTTGTTATTATTATAATAATTGATGTTTTCTATAACTTATTTATATTATTATTTCCACGAACTATTTTCATTCATAGACATTAATTTTCACAATTTAGCGTTGGCTTCACTGGTTGAGTGAGTCAGGAAGGAGAAATATGAAAATAAATCAGAAAATGGGAAAGTTCCTGTAGCATTGTTATTGTCTCATAATGTTTAAATAATCATACACATTGATTCAGCTGACTATAATCTACAGTAATATATCATTTTATAATGCTATATTAATTCTTACCTCAAATATAAAATGTTTCTTCAGGAGCGGTCACAAGACAAAGAAAAACTTACTAGTCAACTGAACGAAAGCTTCTGCAGTCGACTTCTTCTATTCAAAAGGCGGGTAGTCAATAGAATTGAAAAGAAGACATCTCCTGGTATTTGTTAGGTATTTCAAAAACTTAAAAGTCAGAGACCACAACTCCATGACAGTCAATTGAAATTTTATTACGGGATTAGGGGTATTACGGAATTAGGCACCTTTATCCTACTGCCAGCCATGTGGGAAAGTAATAAATGCTGGAAGTGTTTTGTTTGGAGTGTGGAACTGTATGGGGCAGAAATTACGGCGAAGTGAAGAGAAGCGAATAGAAGCATTTGAAATGTGGACATAGAGAAGGATGGAACGTGTGAAAAAACTGAATATGTGAGTTGCAAGCCTGCTGGCCATCTGCCTCCGAGTTTTGCCGTTCCACTGAAGGAACTTCAGAGAATTTTGAAGGGGAAAGCCGGACACAACCTGCGCTCAACAACTGATCCACCACGCGAACTCGCAGCTTGAGAACCACAAGCTTCGCAGCGTCATAGCGAAGACGATACGCAGTGCAATCCTCGCTCCTCGCACGTCGCATGCGTCGGTTCAGATACACCAAGGCTTCACGTCTCTCACAGCATAGTAAGTATTCAAAATCTTGCACTTTTTGGGATTTAGTTTCTTTCCCTTAGTTTCCCTTTAGTGGCCAACCCTCATGCACTGTGTCACAGTGTCACTAAAGGGAAAGGAAGAAGTGGAGCTTAAACTGAGAGGATTCAATCTGGCATTGGAATGGGAATCCGGTGTGGCTTAGTGGATAGAGTGTCAGCACGTAGAGCTGAAAACCCGGGTTCGAATCCGGAAAGAATTTTTCTCCGCTCCACCGATCTTTCATCACCTGATAACGCAGAATTCCTGCATGGAAATATCATGTGTACTTCGGTACATCGCAATAATATGATATGTGTAGGCCTATATAATCATTTAGGCCCAATTGTATAAAACTCCCTGACTAAAGATCAACTTTGATCGAAGATCGAAAAGTGAACCGAGTTCAGACACTTCTTCTATTGTATAAAACTTTTCTGCGATCAAATTACCTTGGTTAAATGCAATCTAAGTTCACGTGAAAAGGATTTGGCAACATCGCATAAACAGGTGAAATACGTGATGCGCGGACAGGTTTGTTCACTGTAGCCAATCTAGCGACTTTAACTCTATTTCAACAACAATTTCTTTTAACTTTTATATTGCTTAAATAGGGATTTAGTGACCTTTTTAGCATCCCATAGTGACAAAATTTAATCTTTCTTTGTTGATAATGAGAAATCTAGCGACTTTACAACTACTTTTTGGCGACTTTCTTTACACTCTGTTGGAGACACTGGTTTTTTGTGCAATGTAAATAATGGCGGACAATAAGAAGTAGGTTGACTGTTCTCCGAGTTGTTATCATGTTATGGTGTTTGATACTGCTAAACATAATAAAGCTTTATAAAACGACAATTTTCGTTTAGTAATACAGTTAATTGAAAATTTATGAATGTACCTATCATATCCATTAATAATTAATAGTTGTTATAAACATAATATAATTATAGGTTATGTTATTTGATACTGCTGAACACGATAGAGCCTTATAAAATATAAGATTGTTTGTGTATTAAGGCAAGAAATTGAAAGAAATATATATAAATGTACCTATCATATCTATTAATATTAATAATAATGGATATTTTATTTGCACAATCTGTCACTCGTATATTTCAAATCGAAAAGAAATAACTGAACTTGGATCATCTAACTTAATCGGAGAAATTTCTTCAGTCAAAGTTGACTTTAGTTTGAGACAAATTAATCTCAGATTAGACTTTATACAACACAAAATTCCAAGTTCTGCTGAAACAAGGATCAATTTAACCTCTGATCTAAGATTAAATGGTTTATACAATCGGGCCTTAGTGATTTAAGACGGCGCTCATTCCGTCGGATCCCGGCCAATTAGTCACTACTAATGAGTGCACCTCTGCACATTAGTATGCTGGACATTGTGCCACTGTCACACATCTGTGACAAA
Source organism: Periplaneta americana (assembly GCF_040183065.1). Classification (NCBI taxonomy): domain Eukaryota; kingdom Metazoa; phylum Arthropoda; class Insecta; order Blattodea; family Blattidae; genus Periplaneta; species Periplaneta americana. The sequence continues at coordinate 170,280,817 of NC_091120.1, read as the reverse complement.
GTGCATGGGGGTTGGCCACTAAAGAGAAACTAAGAGGTGGAGCTTAAACCGAGAGGATTCAATCCGGCAGGCATCGGAATTGAAATCCGGTGTGGCTTAGTGGATAGAGCGTCAGCACGTAGAGCTGAAAACCTGGGTTCGAATCCCGGTGTCGGATGGAATTTTTCTCCGCTCCACCGATGTTTCATCTATCTGTCTATAATACTCTTTTACCCTTAAAACTAAAGAAAAAAGATCTTTTACAAACAACTTCAAATTAGTGTAAGTCTAAAAATATTGAGAATAGGGCCCATATTTATATGACTTTTTTGCTCAAAATGTCTTCGGAAATATGTTACGTAAGTGGCGGTAAATTCTCGTGAATCAGCCTACAATACAAATGCAAAATACATTTCTGAAGAGACATTTGAATTCCTTTTAGTAAAATTGTTAAAATAATAATACTTGATAAACATTGATAATATATATATATATATATATTTTTTTTTTTTTTTTCAGTTTTTACAGTACAATATAGAAGTTTGTTATCGGCCTTCCAAAGTAACTTACTCGTATTTCTAACTTCTCTTCCATGCAATGTAATAAAATTTGTTTGAATGTTAGGAATATGAGGACAAGTTAACTCTGAGAAAATTAAATATCTCTATCTTCAATTGTTAACAATTTTACTCTATTAACCATAATTGCATTGTCTTGTGATTATGCGCATAAGAGGGATATTTAAAAATAAATGAATTATGAACTACTCTTTCTAATTATTATAAACTTTTTTATGTTTATATTTGTGTTTAGGGAGTAAAAGCACGCATCTTCCTTTGTACAGTTCGTGTGCTGACACATCAATTACGTACAGAAAACAAGTCTCTTCATGGTTAGCTTAAGGCAAAGGGAGACAGTTTTCGTCGTTGCGTTCTTGAGGGGGAGCGAACAGAAAAAAAAAGTTCCTTGCCTAGTTATTGGAAAACTTAGGCATATTCCCATTAAGAAAAGAGCACAATACAACTAGAAATTTTCTTTTTATATCCAGATTGAAATTGTTTCGGACTTGAAATTTAAGACAACACTGCGAAATCACAAAGTGTACTAGTACATTTTTATTGGTTATTTTACGACGTTTTATCAACTGCTATGATTACCTAGCGTCTGAGTGAGATGTAGGTGATAATGTCGGCGAAATGAGTTCAGGGTCCAGCGTCGAAAGTCACCCAGCATTTGAACAGGTTGAAGGAAAACCCCGGAAAGGACCTCAATCAGGTAACCTGTTCTAACAAGTGTTTGAACCCGGGTCCGCTCGTGCACGATCAGGCATGCTAACCGTTATTCCACAGCG